>NW_004955472.1:8650017-8669581 GCF_000276665.1 Chinchilla lanigera | reverse complement strand
AGTCATTTTGGCTTTGGGGAAGAGTCAAAAGTTGTGTGGTGCTGGGTCTGGTGAATAAAATGGATGAGGAAACACCGTAATGATTTATGAGCTTGTGTTTCTATTAGAAGGCACTCAGTAGTAGCATTCAACATATTTTTTATCATACCTTTTAAGGACACTCATGGGGGAAAACTTCTGTAACTGCTCTAGAAAGTGCCAAAAAATGATGGTATAAGTGCGTTCACACTGAGGGGGCGTATTTTAAGGGAAATAATGGTAATGTATCTTTTTCTGCAATCATTTCTTTATTCACTTTATTTTGCTCACACACTATATTTCATTTTAACTTAATGTAAGCCACTCTTTACTAAAGTTTATTTGAATAAAATCTTAGGTATTTGAAGGGATTGAAGAATTTCTATATATTTCAATATTTAAAAGGTAAGATTTATAAAAATAATATTCTGCGCACTTTTTAAACAAAGAATCCTTATGTATTAAAATGTGACAGAATGGGTAAGATAATAGAAACCTTTGAATATACTTGCTTCAAAATAACCTTGGAAGTGGGGAAGCAGCTGGAGATTACATGAAACATGATTGCCATGAGCTGAAATTGTTTAAAGTTAATGATGAATATATAGTGGTTCATAATACTGTTCTCTTTATTTTACAATTGTATGAGAGGTTTCATGAGAAAATTTTAAAATATCTCTTTGATATATACATATATATGTAGTTAACATATATTAAACAAATCTGAGACATTTTATTATAATTTTTCATCAAGTATTTAATGGCTCTTTTTAACTGTATTTCATAACTAGTTAATTTGTTCCTTCATTCCAATTCTACTACCTAAGCTTTGTTCCTGCGAATCCTATAGCTGTAGTTCCAATAGCTCTTGTCCTGCTGAATAAGTATTCTTGAGTCAGGATCTTACACAAGTTAAAGATCAATTACACCTTGGACTAATACATTGGACTTAACCCTAGCATAACAATTTTAAGCCACATTGTCTTAAGAAAATAACTAATTTATCTGATCTACAGATTACTCATTTATAAAATGGGGCAGTACTAACCTTGCTGACTTTTTGCAAAGAATGAAGATTACCCATAAAACATCTAGCATGGTCTATAAAAATAAGTGTTAGTTATTATAATCATGCTAATACTTTGGATCCTAGAAACACTACTAAAAATTATCTAAATACATAAAACACTCAGTACAGATATCTCACTTTACTTCTATATCTAGACTTTTTGTTAAGCTTTGCTTACCATCAGTTATTGCTCTATGACAACAATTGTACCTACTTGTAACAAATTCCAATTTGCATTGCCACTAGCTACATATCAATTATGAACTCTGAAGTACATTTAAAATATATTTATATATTTAGAATACCTTCTTCCCCTTTAATCTGCTCTGAAATAATTCCATTGCTTTCCCAGCTGTTTCAAGACCTTTTCTTTTTTTGGATCCCATACTGTTCTAGGGATAGACAGGCACAAAGTCAGAGCAGTGACAATTAGAACTCCATGACTATTCCATTGAAAGTCAATTGAATTTCAATTTCCTTCAATGGGGAAAGCCAGGAGGAACCAATTATTGTTGCTTTAACATTGTGCAATTTTACTTCAGGCACCACTTAGGATCCAAATGAAAACATTTCAATTCCTGCTTATTACCTTCTTCCTGATAAAACACTGCTTTTCCCTGGCTCATGAAAATAGTGCTATATCAAGGGAAAACTCTATTAAATACATTTTTACCATCATGTTCATATTAACAAGTATTAAAAGAAAGAAGACATTCAGGGACCAACATTCCACATAATGCTCTTCGCTGTTTATTTTGCCACCCATTTACGTGGTTTTGCTCTGATTTCCACTTGTCACAACTTCGTCAAGAACAAAGTCAGTACAATTCACTTTCTGTGTGGGACATCAATTCCCAATCTGGAAGAAGTCTCATCTCCATGCTGAGTTAGCTTGCATCTGCATAACCACAGGATTTCGGGGAGGCTATTGGCACAACTCACACATTTCCACAGAGGAGCACGGCTTTGGGAGGGAGGGAGAATGCTGTTCCCCTAGCAGTCATTCAGGGCCAGAGACTGTGAAAGCCAGAGCCACCTAACAAGCTGTGAAAACTTCAGCCACCTGAGGAGCTGTGAGAGACAAAGATAGCGCTAACTGAGGATATGTGAGCGGGAGGAGTCTCCAGAGGAGATTCAGATATCATAGCTCACACGGCAGGGAAGAGGCAGTGTACCCTGAATGGAGAAACAAAGTCAGCAGGGACCGAAAGACATAAGAACTGAAAATAAACTCAATCATGTTAGAAAAATGACTGTGCAAGCATGGGATATTAGCCATGTTAAGTCAGTATGTTCTGGGTCTGTTGTATTGAAAAAAGACAAATAACACAGGAGAATAAAAGAAACTTAAGCACCAGACAGATCCCGGGCTTAGCAACTGAGTCAATTTCCAAGCCAGACTCTTGATATTGCAGCTCAGCGTGTGAAGAACCTATAAAAAGTACAAAACTCTGGGGTCGCCCAGGCTGCAAGGAAATAGCTATGTCTCTTTCCCAGCCCCCTCTTGTGTTAGAGTGGGAACCGGGAGTTTTAATGGATCATTACTTCTCCTTATGTTCTGCAAAATGCATCCATTTTTCCCAGGACACATCTGGTGCACTGTTTGTCCCCCACCCCAGCTCTCTCAAATCCCTTGTTTCTCTTATCTCAGTTGAACATGAGATTGTCACACAGATACAACTGTATCAGTACATCACTTTTCACGCTAATGTGATCCTCATCCTCAGCTTTTGAGAATGTAAATACCATATCAGTTATCCTTTCAAAGCTGTTTCACATCACTGGAGAAGCTTTGAGAATTATATTTCAGTTCCTGCTGTCAACTTATCTGGGGGCTACCTTAGGTCCTGGGTGCTGGCTTTTAGCCCAAGTGTTGATGGGAAGCAAAGAACAACTTTGAGCACTCTTGGCACTGTCGAGAGACTCAGGGCACTGTTTTCTTCCCTGAAAGTTCTTTCCTATTCCTTTTGCCATCCATAATAGATATTAATTGTGAACATAGTCAGAGAGTAGATATATTGGAGGAAAAAAGCATTTACAAAGGCTTTCAAAATAGGGTAGAAAAAAAATGGAAATGCTGCCTTTGTGATTCCTTCCCTTAAGTTATGATGAAGGTTGTTAATTTAGAATTATAGAGTAAATTCAGACTAAATTGCCATTAAATGTTGGAGTTTTACAAAAAGTAAGCCATATCTTTTATTCAAATATAAAATCATCATACTATAAAACAAGGATTTTATTTAACTCATTAATTAACAAGGGAACCGGTACAATGTTAAGACAGCTCAAGGGAAAATTTAAAAAAACAAAGATAAACCACCAGAAATACTTAATTAGTTTACAAATAAGATGAAAAACTAGACAACCTTAGTTGTACATAATTCATTTCCATTTCTATGGACAAAATCATTTGTTTTAGTATGAATTTTCTACAACTCTACAATTATAAAATGAAAGAAAGAGGTATCTTTAAAAGGTACCTTAGATAATGCTTAGTTTCCTACTGGAGACACTCAGTAATCTTTTCATCTATTTCAAAGTTGTTCACAATTGTCATTGTTTGAATCTAAAATGTCCCCCCAAAGTCTCATGTATTTGGAAAGTGATTGGAGCAGATGGTGCTATACTTATCGGTGTGTTCTTCCATTGATGAGTTCACTGTGTTTGTGGTGGGGTTGGGCTGGAGGGGGGTCACTGGGGGTGTGATGTGGAAGGGTGTGCTCCAGTCCTTGGACCCTCCTTCACTGACCACTTCCTGGCTGCCTTGGATTGAGCAGCTTTCCTCTCTCAGACACTTCTGCCATACCGTTTCTGCCTTGCAGTCAGCCAGCCATGGACTGTACCCTCTGAAGACTGTGAGCTAAAATAAACCTTTCGTCCTTTAAGTTGTGTCCGGTATTTTATTCCAGTGATAGAAAGTGTCTAATGCAGCACTGTTTCCTTTCATTCCAAATAACATGTTGAAAAAATATAAAGACAATCTGCTCATATCTATATCTGGTTTAGGATTATTGATTTAAAAAATCTGGATGGCTGCTTAGTACATATTACATTTATTGTAGGTATCACATGATTATTTATTTTGCATACAAATTATGAATATCAGTCCATATATATATATATATATCTTGGTTCATGAATTTGATATGTTCTACAATTTTTGAAAAGATGACCGTGGTCATGTTTATCATCCAATTCAGAGTTTACAAACAAAAACAAACTTTCGCCAAATGCTTTGGTTTGTGAATCAAATATATGTATTTAGTTTCATATGACTGTTGAAATGAACTATCACCAAAAAGATGACTTAAAATAAAAGAAATTTATTCTTTCACAGTTCCGGAGAACAAAAGTGTGAAATGGAGGTATTAGCATCACTGGTCTTTTCTTGTAAATCCTCAGTGTCTGGCCTTTGTTTCATGGCTTGCTGACACATCAGTTGTTGCCTACATTGTCAATAATTTTTCCCTGTGTATCTATATCTTTGTCCAAACTTCCCTCTTTTCATAAGGTCATCAGCTATTTTTTAAATTTAGAACCCACTCATCCTTTATGGCCTCATCTTATCTTAACCTGAGTATATCTACAAAGATCTTATTTCCAAATAAGATCACATTCATAGGTTTCAAGTACAGGTGAATGAGGTGGGTACATCATAAAGGATGGGAACTGAAAGATGTTTCCTACGCAGAGTTTTCTGTGGAACTCTTAAAGGCAGACCATTTATAAATGCAACAGCTCATATCAAAACAGTCAAATCACAGAGCAATACTTACTTAAACAGGTTTGCATCATCCAAAAAACAAACCATGCAAGTAAATGTGATATGAGTTTTCTAAGCCAAGGTTCCAAAGGTGGCAATCCACTTTTTCTCCAGGATTCAGAAGAATCAGGTTTAATTCTAGCTTTGTGGCTAATGGGCTGTGTGAATATAGCTATGTCCTCTATTTAATTGAGCCTTATTTTCTTCCCTCTTTTATCAAGTGAGGGTAATAGAATAGAATATTTTTAAGTCTCTTTTCACCCTTAACAGACTATGATTTGTGATCACTTTTTTATAAATGCAAAATATCTCACTGAGTTATCAGAACAGGAGCTACACTGCCTTTTTGTTTGTTTGTTTGTTTTTTCTCCAGTACCGGGAACCGAACTCATGACCTTGCGCTTGCCAGGCAGGTGCTTTGCCACTAAGCTAAATCCCCAGCCCCTACACTGCCTTTTACAGTTGTCCAAGCACTCTTCTGTATCCATCCATGCCTTCCTAAGTTAGAATAGAATCTTTGAGTTCTTTCTTTGATTTTCTTGTTTTCCACCATCATGACACACAAAGATTGGGTCTTTGCTGTCCATTTTTTCTATGACAGTAAAATGGGTCCTCTCTTTCCATGTTTCTTCTATGTAACCCAGTGTCCTTGACCACAGCTGCAGGGCTTTCACTTTACCAGTCCCTTGGGGCAATTCCACTGTAAGCTTTTCCACTCCAAGGGGGGATCATTTATGTAAAATACAGCCACAAAGACTTCCCTGGGCTAGTGCTTTTGACGCTGTGCAGTGACAAAGCTACTTAGGCAGATGGATCATATTTGGCCATTATAACGGTTGATATCTTGTGTCAACTTGAGAAGTTTAGAAGTTTAACTATGTGACTCAGCAGGGAGCCAGGGTCCTTACTTTGTAAACATCCTCATCCTTTGCAAGAGGATGGTGCTGAGATGGTGTGAGTGCTATACCACCCTGTTGGGGCGGTAGTCTGCTTACAGTGTGAGGGACAGAAAGAGGTTTGCTCTCCCTTTTGCTCTTGTTCCTTTTGCTATATTCTGCCACCATGAGCTGTTGGCCCTGTGCCCCTGTGCCCCTGTGCCATGCCACCCTGCCTTGGAGCCAGCTGATTATGGACTGAAACCTCCACAAACCATGAATTAAATAAATCTTCCTTCTTTTATTTTCAGTGTCAAGCTGTTTTTTTCTCTGTGTGTGTGTGTGTGTGTGTGTGTGTGTGTGTGTGTGTGGTGGGAATCAAACTCAGGACCTTGTGCCTGCCAGGCAGGTACTTATGCCACTGAGCTATATCCCCAGCCCTTGATGTCAGGTATTTTGTCTCAGCAATGAGAGAAAAGTAACCAAGACAGCCATATTGGAAGATCCAGTTCACATTATTGAAAATTTAGAAGTGAGCATGAGATTACTCTGGGGTCACCTTCTAAATTAAGAAACATAAATTAGAGCTAGGGATAGTGAGCTATGATTGTAATCCTCATGACATAGTATGTTGAGACAAGAGGATCGCAAGTTCAAGACTAACCTGAGAACTTAGTGAGACCTTGTGTCCAAATTTTAAAAAATTAGAAGATCTTGAGGTATATCACAGTGGTAAAGCACTACTCTAGCATGTGTAGAGCCTTTGGATTAATTCCTACTACTGCAAAATAAATGTACTTTGGAAATCTACAAAGCTACTGAATATATATATGTATATATAGCCAGTAAACAGAAAAATAAGAGAGAGAACAGAGAAAGATTTTTTTAAGTGTGGAGAGAAAATACTACTTGAGATCCTGATTGCCTCTATCCTTGTTAGATTTGTGAGACATAGATAAATTTTTTGTCCTGGTCCCAAACTCTTTTATATGCTATTTCAAAAGAGTTTTGTCATTTTTAGTTTAAATAATTTTTGTCAAGACATTGTTAATTAAATGTATTTGTAATTAAGAAATTCTGTTTATTATGTTAGATTAAATTTACCGTGGATGTTTTTTCTCAATAGACTCAAATATATATGAACTTAACTGCTCACAGTAGATACACATTGACTTATGAAAGAGGTTAAAAAATTATTGATCATTTTAAACATTATCAAAGTGATTTCAATATGCAAGCCATGAATATTTAGAGAAAATTATCTAAAATAAACGAGACTATATTCTAAGTAGCTTGTGTTACAGACCATGTTATTCTAATAGATTAATAATGTCTGCTTCTGTTACCCTTTAAATGTCTAAGTTTCAATGCACAACCCATGCTTTGGCCCTTCTTTTACTTCTATCTCTGAAATAGACACACGAGGAAGCCATTTGTTTTAAAATCTGCAAAAGCATAACTTCACCCAAGAAAAGAGGCAAGTATGCATGTGTGAGCTGCTGGTGTTTCCATAGACCACCCCCCAGGAGGAACTTTAAAGATCCTGGAAGATATTCTACAATATCTTAGAAAAATTAAAATGCATTGGGTACTTTAAGATGCATTGGATAGTCAAGTGTCAAAGTCTGCCTAAGTAAAACCAATGAGTAGAGTTCCGCTCTTGGCAGTGCATTGCAGAAACCATTTCTTGCTCTTTTTTTTTTTTTTTAATTTATTTTTAAAAGAAAAAAGGAGAACACATTAACAAACAGACAGCCATTTACAAAATAGCAAAAGAGCAATACAAACAATACAGAGTTACAAACAAAGTGGTAGGAAATTAACAATACTTGTTGTATTATGTATTGATATCTTCAAAGTGGATTCTCAGGAAAACAGATAGAGACAAACAATATTGATCAATCAAGTAATCATTAACTGTTTCTTTCAGTAAAGCAATAGAGGACAGTAGTTCAACTATGTTAGCTATCCTGTATATACATACATACATAATTTCCCCTTCTTTCCCTTCTCTTTTCCCACACCCCAGTTGCCCTTTACTTTTTAGCATTTTCCTTTCATTTCATAATATCTTTCATAGCTCCTAGTTTTTATTCACTCTTTGAGGTCTTACACTAGTGAGACAATGCGGTCCTTACACATGCAGGTCTGATTTATTTCACTTATGATTATGGTCTCTAGTTGTGACCATTTGCCTATAAAAGCCTCAAATTTATCTTTCTTTATAGCTGAGATATATTCCATTATATAAAAGTACCACAATTTTCTTATCCAATCCTCAGTGGATGGACATTTGGGTTGCTTCCACAACTTAGCAATTACAAATTCTGCTGCTATGAACATAGGTGCACATATATCACAGTGGTATGATGTTTTCAGATCTTCTGGGAAAATACCCAGAAGGGGAATAGCTGGGTTGAATGAGATTTCTAGACCTAGTTTGCTGAGCAATCTCCAAACTGACTTCCACAGTGGAGAAGCTATTTCATGTGGACTGAATGTCATGGAGCTCAGGCTGGTGCCTACTTTACTCTCCAAAAGGAGAAGTCATAGGCAAGCCTCAGTGCTCAGACCTACACTTACCCAGAGAAAGTGATGCACTGGGGAAGAATTCCGTACTTCCCACAATTCCTCAGCTGGTGTCTCTTCATAGATGTTTCTTGAAATGATCAATAAGAAAATAAGCAGCTCTGAACCAATATCTTACTCTCTTTCTACAGAACCAATCATAAGGTCAAAGAGTTCCTAGGGTGAAATTAATGGTACTTTCCTTTGTAAAAATATTTTATGGGAGTTGCTCTCTAAAGTAAGATAGTAAATGTTTGTAAATATGTGGCTTAATCCTGGTTTACAAAAGCTGAGTGTTTAGGAGAAAGAAATTCAGAGAACCTGAAATGATTCATGGGAAAATGAAGTTATTAGTTAAATATTACTAAAATTATGTTCTAAGAGTTTAAATCTCCTTAGTTAGTGTCCCAAATATATATTGCATGCTGACTATGCATTTATATGACAACAACAAAAAAAGGAAATAACTATTTAGCACACACTACATGTCAAACACTGTATTAGGTACTTTACACACACTATTTCAATTTACATCAAAATATTATTGATTAGAAGGATTCATTGTCATTTAATTATTCTTTTCTCTGACTTTATAACTATAAAGATGATATAATTGATGTACATATGGTTTGCAAAGTATACTTAATTTAGAATAGGCATATCTAAATGGTCTTTTATCCATATTAAAAATATATTGTGATTTTGCTTTTATGTCTATAACACTATGGCAGTTGGTAGGGGGTGTCAACTTGATTGACTTTGTGATATACAAGGCTATTGGCAGAACACACTTCTGCATATGTCTGGGTGGTCATGAAGGCCTGACCCTGCAGTCTGTATCTTGTCCTTTAGCTCTTCCTCTCTGGTGGTGCTCCCCTGCTGTGCTTCCTGCTCACTGTGAACTAAGCACCTTTGCTTTGCTGTGCTCTTCTGCCATGACGTTTCTACCTTGAAGCCTTGGACCAAAGCCTCCATAACCATGATCCAAATTAAACCTCTCCTCATTGGAGAAATTGGGTGTTCTGTCTTAGCAGCAAGAAAGCTGGATAATACAAGTGTCATAAACCTATGACACTTCCAAAACTCACTCACATATATTTCCATGAGGAATTGTTTCCCACTTTTAGATGTGCCATTTTTAAAAGCATCTGGTCTAAGTGGACTTGTATTCTCTTCTCAGAACTCCTCCAAACATTTAAAGGACAGTAAGAATGAGCCCTGCCCTTACCACCTCAGGTGTCCAAAGAGGTACACCAAAGAGGTACTCCCAAAACGTACACCTTCCTCTGCACTGAAGGATTTCTCCCATGTACTCCACCTAGATCATGTGGCATCCTCTCTTCTCCAGACTAGCTCATTTAGTGTTTTTTAACTTGCCCTCTACATGTCAACACTCTTTGCCATGAAAACATCTGTAGGCTGAGTTCTTTTTCTGTTCCATTGGCCCTTTTTTTGAGACAGGGTCTTGCTGTGTACTTCAAACTGGCCTTCTGCCTCAGTCTCTTGAATGCTGGGAATACAGGTGTGTACCACCATGCGCAGCTTTCTAATTGCTTTCCCGAGAGTATTTGCCTTCATTGTTTTTATGGTTTTCCTTTCTTAGAAGAAGAAAAAAGGCAAAAGCACTAACTGGAAAGAGGAAATAAAAAAGAAAAGAAGAGAGCATGACAACAAACCTTATACTCTATTATGCTAATAGCAAATTTTCCAGCAAAGCCAGTACAAAATGACCTCTGACTTAACTGAACTTAATTACTGTAGAAATTAGAATAAAATTAGTATGTGTCTCGAGAGAATTTTATCTTTTTCAAAAGCATAACTAAAAGAAAAGCACTACTACGGAGGTAGAAATTTAAAAAGCAATATATAAAGATGATATTTAAATTCAGTGTAAAACCAAGGTATCAGTACATTACAAACATAATTTTAACTATCACATTTATTAAAACACAGATTCTGAGTTCAGAGTTCACAGGTTCATTTTTTAGCGCAGTTCATTGATGAGTGTCAGTATCCTCATCTCTGAAATGGAATTATCTTAATAGGATGAGGTAAAGGCCCAAGGAATAGAAAATAGTAAGCTTAATTTTTAACTTCATAATGATAGCTCTGATGATAACTTAAGAACTGACTTATTTTAGCACTAGTACCTGCCCAATCCTAAGCTAAAGGACTTTATGTATATTTAATTCATACAATTACCTGTGAGACAGAAATAATACATATTAACTACTTAGTGGAATGCCTGACCTGTAATTTTAAAAAGAGTAGCTAAAATAATAATTATTGCTTTAAATGATATTGTTATGATTAGTCAGTGTTATAATCAAGCTTCTCATTGTTAGAAGCATTTTTACCACAGGTAGAAATTATAGAGAATGGATATGGATGTATTTTAGAACTGTAGCTGATATGCTGTTTTCACCAAAGGAAAGAGTCCAAGAACAAGAGATAGGATTAAAAAATAGTAATAATAATAAGACCAGGGAGAAGGAGGGCTTGAATCAACCAAGTGAAGTAGAGGCAAGTCTGCGTCCTGCGGCACTACTGGTTTATATCAGCAAATGTCCAGTGAGGGATCAGAGACTGAAACCTCTTCCAGGTGATGCAGAGGATCAGCTTTTTCAGCTGTCCCATTAAATCATTTCTACTATCTTTGCAATAGCCTCAACCCCAGTATCACACACTTCAAGGATTTCTGAAGATACGAGGTGAGAGAGTTCATGAATCAACTACTCTCTTTCCTTCATCACCTACAAGGCACAATCAGATGTTTCTGCAGAACCAGCTGTTAGTGATTTCGAAGATTCTGATACACTGTCCCAAAGTGAGGAGCAGAATAAATCTGCTGACGCTTGGCAATTCTTTGACAAGTCGGAGGTGGGGCAGGCTGCAGTCCAGAATCAGAGAGAAGAGACTCAAAAAGCAAATGTATATGTTTGGAACATAAAGACAGATGAAAATAAATTTACTATGAAAAGTCACTGATTAAATCTCAGTTAAGCACAAAGGACCAGTATTGGTCATTTTCCTGTTTTGATAGTGGAGTGGGAAGGAACAGAGGCATCAGGAACTAAAGTAACAGGAGACTGAGGGCAATAAAGGTGAGACACCCTCACTTGAGCTGGACTGACCACACCTGAGCCGGACCTGTGTGCTTCCACTAGGCTGGTGTCTGCAGAAGCCCTGGGCTAGGCCTGTGTTCCTCAAAGCAAACAGCGATACCCTATAAAAGCAATTTCCTGGTTTTTTCATTGCTTCATTTCTTCTTAAAGCATAATTTCCTTCTCAAAAAAATAAAAAAACAAAAACTAAACCATAGCTGTAGTTTGAACAGCTATATTTGGTTTTGGACCCAGAACTGAAGAATAATAACCAAGAGTTTGATACCCACTTTAGTAACCCAGGAAATAAACTTTTTTCCCTCATATACAAACATTGAGGAAAGAAAAGCACAGAGATCGGAAGGCAAATGAATCATAGGACATGATTTGGCATAGTATGACACAACAGTAGATCTGAAGTTGGAAAAAGAAGACAGCTAAGAGTTACTCAATTGTCTCTCAGTATCAGAAAAGAACCAAGTGTTCCCAGGGATTCAAAGCCCATTGAGGTAAAAACATGTTTGTTACACAGGACTTCAAACTGCTCTGCCTGCCATTTCTAAACTATTTCATAACTGTGTGGGGTGGAGTGGGATTTTTGTCATAGACTGTACACCTCTACGGTATGGAACTTTACTATTTAGAATGCTTGCTAAGGTCTTTAATATTTATTTGCATCATAGTGATTGGAAATTTCAAAAACTGGTTGCAGACCTGAGAGCTAGACAGCACAGAGAAGAAAAGTAAGTAGAAATGCCAATTTATTAATATATCAGCTATGAGTAGTTATTGAACAAAGGAATAAAAAGAAAGAAGAGAAAGCGGGGAGGAGAAACAGAAATAAATCCTTCGAGGCATCATGAAGTGGCTTACTTTCTGACCTCTCTCACTTTAGGGTTTTAGCTACTGAGATGAACACCAAGAAAAATGCCGGTGTAAGAGGTCTTGAAAGCAGGTTTTAGGAAAAACCTGACACTTCTGAACATGGCATAGCATAGACATCTACTTTGGCTTATCCTAAAATCTGTATCATTGTGTGTGACATTTTGATATAAAACTATTATTGTAACCCAAATGTAAATACATCTTATGTTATACTTTCTTCTAATTAAGAAAGCGAGCAAATAAGCATAACCCAGCTGGAGGCGTATTCAGAGACGCTGAGGTTTTCACTTTCCACCAGATGAATTAAGTTACTACTGAGTTTATAGGTCGTAGTCCCTAAACGACCTCTGTGGTAATCAAAAGAGGGTTAGAATAATATTCACAGTGCAAGGACAATGTAGGGACTTGGGAGATGGGGTGGGACATTTCCAAATTATAAGCCTATGAAGTTTGTCAGCTCAAAAGCCTGAGTAGCCAAGAGATGCTGCAGCGGATGATGAATAGGCCTCTGATGAACTCAGCTTCCTCGCTGAGGATATGTTTATAGGAAGGAGCATACGAGACATCTTTTGCATAACGAGTCCACCGAGAAAGGGAAGTACGTAACTGCTGAACCTGCTACACAGAGTGTATTGTCAGTAAGTCTGAGAATAAAAATAAGACTGTTCCCACTGGGGCATGTAATGCTCCTTCCCCAAGAAGAGACGCCAGACTCAGGGACAATTTAAACAGCTCTGACTGGGGTGGCAGCTCCCGTGCGCTGCTTGTCAAGTTAATTTATGGCTATGTATAATTGGCTGGTTGCTTTTGCTTTAGGAAGATGAAATAGCCCAGCCAGGAGAGATAGGTATCTCACTGTTGCTAATATAGAGATAAAGATCTTACTTTTGGAGTGAAGCAAAAAAAATGTGGGAGTTGTGGGCAAAGATTAGGCTTTTGCAGCACCGAAAGGTACAACAAAAGCAAAATAAATAAGGAGTTGCTTTAGAAAACCAGGGGATTACTACTCAAACTTTTAGGAGCTAACTCTTGAATTCCCCTCAAATGAGAGGCATTGCTTCTAGTAAGTTGTTTTAAGTTATACTGAGAAATTTTTTAGCAGAAATCAAGTGCTTTTCATTTAAACCACAGTCACATGAAAGCTTGTTTAAATCTCCTTTAAAATGTGTTTTATTCTAGCATTGTAATAAACTCTAAATCTCAAATAATTTCCATGATTAGTCAAAGAAGTTGGTTATACAATATCAGATTGATTTCAAATGAAGTCTTACCCTTGTCCATGGGAGAGGAAACGCTTTTGTTAAATACACATTTTATAAAAATGGCTGTCTATGATATTGAGGGAGCCAGCTGGTGACACCAACCTCCCAAGCTCAATTTTTTTTAGTTTCCATTAATACTTCTAACAGAGAAGCTTTAACAGTGAGGACACTGCTTGGCAAATCATGGCATGCGTTGTTTCGAGGTATGGAGCTTTGATTTGCACAACACAAAATTAGTGTTCTGTGGTAGAAAAGTGGGAAGTTTAGTGAACTCCAAAGGTAAATTGCCTAAAAGAGTTTCAGATATCCAGGAAAGATTGGACTCATCTTATTTATAAACTGGAAATCCTTCCTCACAGTCGTATAGAACACTGAGGGTGTTAGGAAGACAATGACTATGGCTTTGAGATTAGTGCTAGAGGTAGAGAACAAGGCGGACTCTTCTCCAGTGGGCTATCTTCTGAGCTCTTGGTGACACTCTGGGTATGTAGGCAAAATCTGACCCTATGTATAAAACAACACAGAATGGCCAGCTTGGGCTGAAAGTGAAATGAGAATTTGCTTCCAACGTTAGGCCATTAAATGATTTGCTGATTCCTTTATTTCACAAATTATTTAAACAGAGAAAAGAGCTTAAGTGATTCTCGTAGGCTAAACAACTGACACCATAACAAAACCAGACTGTACGCTACTATCTGATTTCCACTGAAAATGAATTTTCTTAACAAATGTTGTTTAGATAATCTTGTGTGAAGCATAGAAAAAATGAAGCTTACTTGAAAATACGAAACAATTATGTTTGAAATATATGCTTTTCAATAAAAAAATTACTTAAACTCACATGCTCATTGGTAGATCCTGCTTTGCATCTTGTTATTTTTTTTTGCTAGTCTTTAATTTCCTAAAATAGGTAAAGCAATTGAGCTAACAAAAAGCCCCTACTTCTAACAAGTCAGTTTTAGAATGAACTATTTTGACTTTATTTTCTGCCCAGAAGAAGCAATGTAGATGAAGCAAGCTTAGATTATTTCTGGAACAGGACAACTAAAATATTCTTCCTGGTTGAGATGATATTCTGAGACCCAGTGTATCTCACTGGTGTATTGCTGTTATTATTCTTGAACCACATATTGTATTTTTAAAAACTTAAGAAAAGAGACGTTATGACTCAAATCATGTTGTGGTCCAAGACTTGCCTACCGTCGTTTCCCTCCTCAGCTATGTTCACCCTAGTGGGAAATGCAAACACTAACGTAACATCCGAACTTCTGATCTAGATGAGTAACTTAAAAAAGATGAAGAGCAAATATCAATACACTGTTTCATTCATGTACGTGTTTTGTTCATATGCAAATATATTTGCAAGAATTTGTGAAAATATATTTTTAAGTAACCTCTGCTTTAAGAACTTTGGTTTAATGAACACTGTTGTGAGTTGGATCTGAAATGTCTCCAAGTCTCCTGTGTTGAAGGCTTGGTCTCCAGCTGGGGGCACTGCTGGGAGGTGTGAGACCTTTAGGAGCTGAGTCCTAGTGAAGAGGGAGTAGACCAGTGGGAATGAAGGGTGTACTGAGACCCTAAATCCTTGCTCTCTTTTTGCATCCCGACCGCCATGAGGTAAGTAACTTTCTTCCACAGCAGGCTCCTGCCACAAAGAATTGTTTCACCATAGGTGCAGAAAACATCAGCCTAGTCACCATGGGTTGGAACCTCTAAAACCAGGATGCAAAATAAATCTTTCCTTCATTAAATTCATTTTCTGTTATTTTGTCACAGGGATAGAAAGCTAACACAAACACTAAATTTGGTTTGGTTTGGTGTGATGGGAGGAAAGAGAATATAGTAATTTTATAGGTAAAGAAATAAGCAAATGTATCAATCACTTGAGCGGTTGGATAGTTTTCTGAAAAAGCCGGGCATACTGTCTTGAGCTCAACAGGCATCAGTCAACAGCTGTGAATTCCTGTAACCTCTTAAGATGGCATGATTTGTGTGCACAACTTAATTCTCTAACTTGATCTAGTTGGGACAAAGGAGCAACCAGCCTCTGATTACTCAAGAGGCTTGTTAGTACAATCTAAAAAAATCTTTTAGACCACCCAGACCTTTGCTATACTTTGGTTTCTGTTAAAAAATGATTCATTCTATTATTCCTCTAATCATTTGGAAACCATCTAGACAGTGACAAATTCGTTATGCAAGCATTTAAAAAGGATTTTTTCTTATCTAGAACATGCCAACTATACACATTTTTCTTTTTTAGCATTTTCCTATCACAGGGGTGAGAGAACAAGAGCAAATATAACTTCCCCATTAGTATCACAGTATAAATCTCTACAACTCAACAGTTATTTTCAAAACTTAACTACTGTCTAAAGGCTAAAGTATTTCAAATTCCTATGATTTGTATAAGCTTTAGAAAGCTTGAGTGAATTGATTAAGGAACCTAGATGTTCATTTTGTCTGTTCTTTTGTAAGTATTCTGTTAGGACATTGTGTTCTGCCCTCATTTTCTAGGGAAATAAATTTTATGTACCTGTAGTCATTCAAAAATTCATTTATTTATTCACTTAAAACTTCTTTGATTATACTTCTGTCCTTTGTTCCTTGTTTCACTGCTATAACGAAGTACTGTGAAACAGACTTTATTTCTCACACTTTGGAGACTGTAAAGTCCAAAATCAAAGCATTGGCAGCTTTGGTGTCTGATGAAGACCTGCTTGCCAGTTCACAGGAAGACTATGCTTTCTACCTCTATCCTCACATGTTGAAGGGACAAGAATTCCTAGTGGTATACTTTATAAGGGCACTAATTTCATTCATATGGGCAGAGCTAGTCACCTTCCCCAAAGCTTTTGTGATAGTTATTGTGAATACATTTGAATAATGCATCATTCGATGCATGATGTTTGTTTTGATAAACTAAAAATTTAAGAAAGTCCAAAGACAAGAAAATCAGTGTTCCCAACTAACACTGTTAAAACAGACAAACACGAGACAGGAAGGAGAGATGAGAGAGAGAAAGGAAATGACTCCAAGTAAATGGAACAGAATAAAAGCAGACAGAACATGACAGATTATGGTGGGAGATGAAGTTGGAAATCAAAGGGAAAGATCATCTCATGTTGATCTCTGATGAACAAAGGAACTCCGTCTTGTCTCATAGAAAATGGTGAATGTTTGAGGAAATATATACAAAGAAGAGTTTTATTTTTACATCATTAACTTTGGGATTTAGCAATGTAACTGTAGCTTCAGTGCAAAATATATCTGGAAGTATGTACTACGGTTTGAATGCTTGTGTTCCACTATACATGATGACTTCCTAATCCCCAAGGTAATGGCTTTAGGGTGTGGACCCTTTGGGGAGGTGGTTAGGTCATGAATGTAATTAGCTCTGCCTACATGAATGAAATTAGTGCCCTTATGAAATATACCACAGGGAACTTTTGTCTCTTCAACATGTGAGGATAGAGATAGAAAACATAGTCTTTCTGTGACTCAGGAAGCGGGTATCATCAGACACCAAAGGTGCCAGTGCCTTGATTTTGGACTTTCCAGTCTGTAACCTGTGAAAAATAAAGTTCTGTTTCACAGTACTTCGTTATAGCAGGAAAACAAACTAAAACAAGTATGAATAGAAGATGAAAGCAGACGTGAGACACTATTGCCATAATGCACTTGAAAAGTAATGGGAACTTAAAGTAACATGGCTGATATATTATTCCAGGGGAGTCAGCACGGTATGGTAAATATATTGCTGTTGCTGACATAAGCACCACAGAATCTAGTACCACAGTTATTTAGGGAGAGCAGCATAAAGGAAAGAATCAGAAGGCCAACATGAGCAGCATGAGTGACTGGTATAATTCTGGTTATCTACCAAAATATAAATCTTAATAAATTGGGGCTGGGGATTTAGCTCAGTGGCACAATGCCTGCCTGGCAAGCGCAAGGTCATGAGTTCGATTCCCAGTACCAGAGAAAACAACAACAAAAAAAAAACTTAATAAATTTTATTCTAACAGAAGAAACAACAGTAATGATCAGAACGTTGCACAAATCTGACAAACTTGTTCAAAATTAGGTACTTGAGAATTTTGAATCTTTATAACATGGCTTAAATTTTCATAAAAGTATGTCCCTTTTTCCCCTTGAATCACGTCATTAATTTAGACTAACAATTTCAAAGACTTTCCAAATTTGTACACCTAAGTTTTTACACATTTTTGGGTTTTTTGTAATACAGACAAGTTTTTAAAGAAGTTGAATAGGAGTTTCAGAGAGCATCTTTTAACAGGTAGATGAATGATATACCATCACACAAAATATGTACATTTTTTAAAAACCAATAACTTTATTTTTAAAAAAATTATTCCCTTTACATAATAACTTTTGCTTAGCGATTCCTGTTAGAAGCACAATTTTAATTGATTTATTAACTTGAGCACCGAAGTGCTCTTTGCTAAGAACTTTGCTGAAAATGAATGCTCTGCGCTGATAAACAAGGGACCTTCATCTGTCTCTTAAAGAGTTAGTAATTAGGTAGGGTGTAAAAATTATTGAAAAAGTAGTAGCTGTCTGTAGATAAGTAGGATAATATAGCAAAGCAGTGAACAGTACCAACAGTAGCACCAAACATGCGCAGAGACCTAGACAAGGGAAAGCTGAATCATGTTAACAGCAGCCTAGTGAAAATGTCAGCTTGCAAGGAGAGCTGCAATAGAGTCTAAAATGCTATTTCAGGTCTCTGTGAGGCCTGGCAATGTAGCTCATAAATAAGTTCCCATCTCCCTTCATTGCTATGTTTTCTTTCAGTGAACTTCCCTCACCTCATATGTGCATTATGCCACATAGAAAGCAATTTTATTTTGCCTTCTACTATACCTTTAAATTTATTTTTCCACTATTCTTTCTGTGGCCTTGAGAAAAAGTCCAACTAGCAATTAGTCTTCCTTAGCTACCCTGGAATTATAAATTCTGTGGGTCTTTTAGGTTACTCCCACTTCTATAATTAAAGTGCTCAAATGCAGGTAATAATTAAAACTCCATCTTCCCTCTTTGTATGAAAAGGAAGCACAGAGACAGGAAAATGGGTTTTATTATTCTCTGTTCTCAGCCACTCTCTGTCCCCTATTCCTAGCTTCCTAACCGTAGTTTCCTTTTGTTTATCTCTAGGTTTAAAGTAAGGCAGAGAAACATAGAAAGAAAGATAGTTTCTACAACTATAGATGCTTATGATGATAACTATTAGATACTCTGAGACTGTCAAGTGTTTAAAATGCACCTTTTTGCGCATTGTCACTCTAGCATATTTCTGATACTCACATTCACCCCATCGCTGAGGATTCTCCTTTCAGCTGGGAGTTTCCTGTGACGCAGGTAAGTATCGTTGTTTGCATTTGAATCCCCCGGCGGCCCTTCACCATCCTACCACTTCTTGCTTCTTTCTGTTCACGCATAACAGAGTAGCTGGTACTGGCCTGAGATAATGAAATACACGTATTCCAGTTATAAAAACCTCTCACTAGTGAAAACGGAGCACTGAAAATCGCTTGCAAAAGGTGGGATGGATATTACTAAGGTTTGCCTTTGTTTTCTTACCCACTTTCTCCTCCAGTGCTGACTAACTTCTACTAATTGACTCCACAGTCATACAAGTTAGTATAGTAAATCAGATTACACCCGGAGTGTCTTTCTGCATCATTGCTCAACCTGAACACTCTCTCTCTCTTCCATTATGTATTGATTTTTAAAGATTAACTCTCCAAAGAATAATTGATTGTCCCATACCCTAGTTTCCCAGAAAAGCTTTATTCTATCATATATATGCACATGGAAAACACTAAGCTTTAGCTTTGGGATAGTTTAAGCAAATTCTGTGACAATAGGCTTATTGTTTTTCAATAATTTGCTCTTTTTGTTCTGTATGCTAAGAACCTTATGCTCAGAGACACAATTTTTTAAATGTCTTGATAAGCAAATCATGAATATTTAACTTTTTTTTTTTTTTTTTTTTT
>NW_004955472.1:8646725-8649917 GCF_000276665.1 Chinchilla lanigera | reverse complement strand
TTTTTCTCCGGTACCGGGAACCGAACTCACGACCTTACACTTGCCAGGCAGGCGCTTTTGCCGCTGAGCTAAATCCCCAGCCCCAATGAATATTTAACTTTATATTGCAAAGATTTTCTTGTTTCTTCCTCCTGGAATTTACCCTAAATTGTGGGATATTTTTGAGCACTGGCTCACTGGTCAGATTGTCTTAAGTGCCTGTTTAATTTCTAGCAAGAAAACACAGAATGAAAACTGCTAATTGGGTGAAAAGGAGGAAATTTTTTTTTGAAAAAGAGAAATTTCAAACTGTAGAAGTCACAAAAGAGTTGAAAGTTAAACTCTAATATTAGCGTTGTGAATATGCATGTCTGTGGCTTACAGGAAATGTTTCTAAGCAGATTTAAATAACTGAGTTTGGTCTCTGCGATCACCAATTGTCAGGCCCCTAAAGGGTAGGGATCCTTTCGCAAATGTACAGCAGACGTCAAGGATAGTCAAGGATATTTTCTCCGAGCAGGCTCCGTATGCTGGAGGAGGCTAAGCGGGCCACACTTCAAGCTGAAGAATCCAATTGCTCCTTACAAAGGACAGGGAGCAGCCTATGCTTACAAAGCTGAGTGCAGAAATCAGGATAACTGATCTGATAATTCACATAAAATACATTCCTGTTAGATGCAGCCAGGTGATTTAAGCCTGCATTACATTTCAATATTAATTTTTGAGGTAACTCAGTGTCATAAACCTCCATGTAAATGTTGTAGATAGATATTTTACTAATCAGAAGTGACTATGAAGAAAAGTCTAAGTTAAAGTTTAAAGGTAATATTTAGTCTAATAATTGTGACACTATTATTAATTATAATTCATTGTTAACACTAAATGTTAAAATAATAACATACATTCTGCAATGTGGCAGGTATTGAGCTAAAAGTTTCACATGGTTTATCACATATGCGTAGCAACATCACCGAGACATAATAGGCAGAAACACACAGTGGACGCAAAGCCAGGCTTCATCAGAGATGGATGGACAAAACTAGTATAGCTCTGGTGGGGGGTCCATCACTCCATGCCTGACCCTCCATGAAGCCCATGGGTAACTGAAAAGACAGTGCCTAAGAATCATTCAGAAATTAAGAATTGATTTTTCATGTATATATACACAAACATATGTATATAAAATAGTATTCTAAAATTCTTAAAAATGACTAAAAATTATGTTTGTTGAGTTTTTCTTTTCAAATCCGCAGACCCTCAGGTTTTCTGTTTCCATCTTAGCTACATTCTGTGCGGTCTCTACTGAGTAGTTCTGCTCTTGTGAGTCTTACAAGTGCTTTTAATTGGAGCCTCTAAATCTTTTTCTTGCCCCACTGGTGATGTATTTTTTGAACACAGTGAACAAAATAGCATGCATGCAGTTCTCACAGCCTTTGAGGTATTGTCATTTCCCCCTTCTCATACATAATAAATAAATTAGAGTGTGCTGGAGCCTTTAAATTACCAAAAGTTTAAATAAAATTTTATGATCTCCCTTGCTGATTTCCTGGCTAGAACCAAATTTTGAGTAATACATCATTAGAGAAATCACTCTCTAGTGCATGATTGTAATATTATGATGAGAGAGATGTTATTTAGAGGCACCTTCTTAAATAGATTGTTGGCCCCAGGAGCCTTGAAAAAGGCAAGTGAATTTCTTTATTGGGGGCTGCTAAAAAAAGAGCTTCAAAAGGCCCCAGGAATTTTGACAAAGTTAATGGCTCTAGGGGACCCTTTTCCATTAACTTAGAAAGCCTGAGGCATCAAATACAAGCCCTTGGCTTGTCAGATTATATCATTATTATCTTACAAAACGTTTAAATGAGCTTAGTTCAATTTAAAGACCCAAGAAGTATCTGTGAGTGGAAGTTCAGTCTTCAAGGTTAAATTCATCATATATAAATATAAACTGCATTTCAATGTGATGATTTCTTTCTCAATCCCATACTTATCCCCCTTTCTAAAAACTTTTAATTTATTTCAGGCTGAGTGAAAAAAAAAAATGTTATGTAACGTACAGGATAAAGCCTTGAGAAGTTACCAGCTGAATTCAGTCAATATAAAAAAGTTATCTAACACAGTGAAGCAAATTTATCACCTCATTTCTCTTCCAATGAAAACATTTTCTTGGCAACATAGCCTGTGTTTTTGTTTGACTTTCCCTCATCCCTTTATTCCTATAGACAAAGGAAGAAAGCGAATTCATCCATTTTCCAAGCTATTTCTACCTAGACATGAACACCCGTGCCAAAGCAAACAAAAGTTGGATCTGAGGGAATTTGTTTCAGTCTAAGAACTTCTTTCCTCACAAAATAGCAAAATTAAGAGGCTTGTATTCATTGTCAAACTCAAAAGGAAATATTAATTATGTAAAATGCTTTTGTACTACAAATGTATGTATGAATGTAACTTATTTCAAAAGGTTTCGGCTCTTCAGAAAGTGAAATCATTTGATGTATGTACAGTAGCACAAATGTATCACTGGGAGTAACGAACTTTTATCCTAAAGCATCTGTAAAAGTCAGTCAAATCAATTCTCTTGTCTTGCATTTCTTAAGCCTTTAAAGCATTTATCAAAAATAAAGGGTGCATTCCCTTTAAACACTCTGTGAGCCTTTGTTATTCACTCTCTATTGACGGGAAAAGTGGAGACAGAAAACTAAATGCCATCAGGATGTCACAAGGCAGAACAGGGCAGGGCATACTCAGGTCCTTCAGCCACCCTTTTAGGAGACCTCAAAATCATATTAATTTTGCTCTAAGTTACCTGACGAACCTTCAGTCAGACTTTGTAGTCTTAAGCAAAGACTTGAGATAGGGTTTTCAGGAGACAAAGATAATAGATAATTGTCTGCCTGAAGTGAATTTTATTTGGTTCTAAAGACTTCAGGGAAGCCATACACCATGCCAGAGACAACACTTCTGCAAATCAGGGGGGAAGGAGAGGCAGTGCAATTTCCCTTGTAACATCAGACACGATCCTTCAGCCTTGGCAGTGGGTACAAAGATTTTCAATGTAGTACATACAAAATACCAACTTGGTGGCTTCCTTTTTTCTATCTTGTGCACCAAGAAGGAGAGATCAATGACTTGCTTTTGAAAGAAATAGTCATCATAACAGGATAAATGAAGAAAGATAGAAAAGAAAGAAAGATAGGAAAGAAAGAAAGATAG
>NW_004955472.1:8574905-8646524 GCF_000276665.1 Chinchilla lanigera | reverse complement strand
AAGCACAGACATGGAGGGGCTTTCCTTCAACATTATGGCATTTTTTTCACCAGTTTTAGGCTTTATCTTACAACATTTCTGTCGCTACCAATGCCTTCTGGGTTTAGATTGTGAGATGACAAATGTATAACTCCATTATAGGTGACAGAGCGATAGAGCTACATTTGAACTATTTCATTAAGTACAGAAAGAAAAAAAAAGGTAGAATTTTTGAAATACTTACTACTGTTTGTTGAGGGTCTACTCTGTTAATCTCTCTGAAAGGGATTTTCCACATATTATTCTAATTTCCCCATAACCCCATCATTAATTCTTAATCATACCCCAGTGGGAATGGTGGTTCTTATTTCTCTCATTTTCTCATTCTGTCTGTCTGCCTCTTTCTGAAAAAAGTAATATCCAGTTATTGCATAGCTTGAAGGTAGTAGCTGTGGAACTAGAAATTAAGTTCATCTCACTTTAGTGCTTTTGCTTCTGTACCACTTAATGTCAATGATATGTTTAGATCTATGATCATGATACTAGTAGAATGAATTGTTAATCTATATTACCCATAGCCAAGCCAGCTCATATTATACAACTTACCAAAATATTAATTAAATACTGAAATAATGTACTTGGTTTATGGATGTACAATGTAAATAAGAACTCACTGTTTAGGGGATTTTATTCATAACTTAGTAACAATTCATATGAGACATAATTTAAGACACACCTCAATGAAAAATCCTTCTTACCTGAAAAACACAGGACTCGTGAGATTTCCACTGTCCTTACTGACAATAGTTTTATATATATATATATATATATATTTATATATATATATATTATTTATATATATATAATATTTAACTAATACAATGCTTGACAAACCATAGATACCAGATGAAATGATCATTGAATGAAATAGTTAATAGTTACAATTCAAAATTATCTAGCAAGTAGGGCTTTTTTATTTTATCTACAGTCTAGCCAAACTCATGTCTCAAAGATATTAAAGTGTCTTTCTTAATACATTTTCAACATTGTGATAACAAGTGATCCAGGAGCAACTAAGTTAGGAATAGTAATTCTCCTGAAAACAGTGAAAAATCAGAAATACTTACCACTTTCTGCATTTTAAAATTTATTGTAGCGTATATTCAGTTACATGCACAAATCTAACAGCCTGTGGAAATATTAACTTTTCTGCTTAACAATCAAGTACTTGGAAACAATGAGGTTTGTAGGTGAAGGAGAAAATCCCAGAAGGAGTCAGTTGGGGTAGTAGCCCGTCGTTGTCACAGATTAGCTGTTTTCTTAATCAAGCCATTCTCCCTGCCAAGGGCCTTAAATGCCCAGGAAAACAGTGCTTGTGCCAAAAGATTTCCGATTTTCTATCAATTTTTGTCTTTCTTGAAGTACATATGTGGTTGATAAAGAGACAGTTGCTGTACATTTTAACCTTCCAGGTCCTCTCTATTTTGTTCAAGTAAAGTAACGCCGTGTTCCTAAGCCTCCCTTGCAGATAGCGATAATCAATTAGATCTAAGGGGATAAGGTGGGACTTCCAAACGTCTATTTTTGCCCCTCTGCTGTCTCTCCTATTTCCTGCCTACAGTACACTCATAAGAACAGGAACTCCAGAAATCATCTTGTGAGCCTAAAGGTAGGAATCACAACGTAAGGAAAGATAGAGGAGCCTTGGGTTCTTCATGGCTTCCTGGTCTTATGATACCAGTTCTGAAATTATACTGAGTTTTCAATAGTCATAGTCATTAATTTTACCTGGCATGTGAATACAGGAGACTCTACTAGAGACTGAGTTCCTATGAGTTATCTCACAGAATGTCATCTCGCTTCCCTTGCTCCAGCCCTTGCCCCTACGGTGAGTTGGTCAAAACTAGATCAAGTGTCCCATGCTAGTAAGTGGACACTCCACAGATAAGGAAAAGATAAGAGACTTTTCTCTGTGCATGTTCAGAAGCTAGGCAGCAATTGTTCCCTTATGAAAGGAGAGGAAAAGATTCTCTGAAATGACGATGATTCTTTGAGACTGGATGGAAATGATCCTGAGTATTCATTTAAATCTTAGAAACATGAAAGCAACTTTTTAATCTGGGTCCAGTAAACCAGTGTGTACCCTCTACATCTTTGAAGGCATAAGATGTTTTCCAGGTCTGAGCGTCATCTCTTCTAAAATGGACACACTTAGAAAGATATTGCCCCAGTCTTCCTGATGCTTTGAGTCTTAAGGACCTAGCTCAGACTGTGAACATTTGCTCCCTCAAATCAGAATAATCAAGTAGACAAAATGGCTTACAGATCTAATCCACATAAGTGAATAGTAGAATATTCCTAGGGAAAGTGATTCAGAGTGCTTTTACAGGGATCCAGAGATATAAAGACAGCTTCTATTTCTCCCATCAGGCTTCTTCTAGACTTCTATCAGAGAAACCACAGCTTGTATCTAAACCACTGTAAACACATGTTTGATAATAGCATCATGTGATGGTCAGTATTCAAGTACCAAGGATTTAAATAAAATCTGCCTTTCAACTCCTAGAACTACTGACTAAAACAGTGCCAAAAACACATGAAGCATTCAAAACAATAACCAAATGGATGCAGAAATCAATGAGTTCATAAAAAAAATACAAGTCACCTAAATTAACCCACTGAGCAGCAGGCAAAGATAAGCACACAGGGCTCAATGTTCTGATTGCCTAGACGGTGTTCCTGTTTTTACTGTCTTATATAAATTGTCCTTTTTACCCTGGTTTTCTTTCAACTTTAATCCTACACATGTGAATTTCTCGTCATGAGCATTCAATTCTACCCCTCAAAATGACCTGATTGATTTAAGGGCCATTTGAAATGTAGCTTCTTTAAGAACAAATTATGCAGTCATTTTGGATAAATTAAATTATTTTATTACTTTTTTAACATTCTTTAACTTTCTGTAGCAATTATCACATTAAAATTGCCAATCATGAGAGCTGCTTTGAAAACCCAGTGAGAGCTTTACATGTTCATATTACAATTGACAGAATCCCCAGCATTCAGTTCAGTGCCTGACTTTTCATGTGGCAAGAAAAAAGAAAGAGAATTTTCATCTCTCTCCCTCTCCTTTTTTCCTTTTGTAAAGTGTTAATTGTAGCTTCCTCAGAATAATCAGCAAATGGTCTGCTGCACCTTTGGTGGTGCTTTACAGAGTACGTTATTTTCCAGCCATGAATCATCGTCCTGTGGCTGTCTGCTCTGCGATGTGGCAGTAGACAAAATTACACTCTGAAAAGGAGACAGGAGCAGATGATACAACCCTAGAGAACTGATTTCCTGCTTCAAATATGTTTCCTGATTGAAGATTGCACACCTAGGAGGTGAGACGAGAGAGCTATTTTATAAAAGTGTCCAGCAGATGCAGTGCAGTAATCCCCACTGTATTCATCATTTACCAAATTGCTCACATACCAGAGGTATAATCCAATGTAAATGATCTCATCACCCATCAGTACGAGGGCGCACAAATTCAACTTGGCCTCAAGCTAAAACTTGACATTTCAAGGTTCTCAGATCCACAGTAAGTAAGCAGTATATTGATGACTTCCAAGCGTCTCTTTTTGAAACAGCACCAGCTTTTGAGAAATGCAGGTGTTTGGGATCTCGAAATAGAAGTGGCCAGCTGCCCTTGAGGTACTTGGGGCACAGTTCCATATTTCCTACCCCTGATTTGGCCTTGAGAAAGGAACATTTTGTGCAGAAGATAATAGAATTGACATCATTTGCATTCTGCTCAGACAAATACTAAAAAATGAAATTTAAAAGGTTCATTTAAAAAGTATCCCTCCTTGCAATTTCACTGTGGCTGATGTGTGTAAGACAGAAGGTATTCTCCTGCCGTGAAATCAAAAGAACCAGAGAATTGCTAGACTGGCAGAAAACTTTAGAGGCCACTGATGCATGAATCCACCCCAAATAAAGGGTTGTTAGACCTGAGGTTGGTTGACTAGCCTTTTTGAGTCAGGGTTTCCTGAACTATAGCATGAGAGCACAAGGTCAAATGGTTTAAAATCTCCTCTCCATGTTTGTGTTTTGATTTCACAATTCTGGTCAAAATTACCTTCAAAATAAATTCATGTAGTGCATGATTGTTCACTCCTCTATTAATTTGATGTAGCTTGTGTGGTATATTGACCAAAATTTTGGTTTGCCATAAACACTTAAAATCTAGTGCTTGCTCTGTTTCCAGGTGGGAAAAACATACTTCCTCATCATGTGGCCTTGAGCAACATAGTTATTCTACTTAAGTTTTAGATTTTTTTACTGTAAAATGGAAACAATAGCAACTTTTCCGTAAGGCTAATTTAAAGCTGAAACTAGACATTCAGAAGTATACAGATAGGAATATCAATCATTTTCTCACCATGACTTCTTTAATGTTTTATATTTTGAATATAATATATATATTTAATAATATATATACTATATAATCAAAATGTATATTTTGAATATAATGTATATTTTAAATCACAGACATTTAAGTACAAATTTGCATTAAATAATTTTGATTACATGTTTATCTTTTTTTCCTGTGGTTACTGTTTTTTTCTCTGTATAAATTACATTTTCTTATTTCCTTACATAATCTACAGCTTTGCTTCATTCTGCAATGTTATACCATACTGGTAAGCTTATTCTTGGTTGTAAGTGACAGGTAATCAACCTGAATTACCTGAAGAAAAGAGGAGACAGTATTTATTGCAGTAATATTGCCTAGACCTAACAAAGGAAAATCAATAGAACTAAGTAATCCAGGACCCATTGTTTTAATCTTCTCTCCCCTTCCACTTCACCTTCCTCTGTAGGTAACTCTTATCTTCAGGCTTTTCCACAATATACTGATCATGGCTGCTGGAAAATCTGAACTCACATTCCTACAACTTCTCAACCAGAAAAGAAACTGAATTTCTCTTTCCTAGCTTCAGTACATATGTAATACATAATAACAATACAAGTAAGTAATCTGATTGGTCTACTACGATCACGTTTACACTCTGGATCAGTCACAAAAGTCAGAACAGTGATCTTAAAATTGGCTTAGTCTGAGCTGTTTATCCTCTATAACAAGTGGGGATGTTACCATAAAAGATGGAGGAAAATGCACAGGATAAACAAAACAGACTGCTGTTATTGTAGATTCTCTAAGTGCTAATTGCAGTCCTAGTTGTAGACCTATAAGAAAATAAGCTTAACATGAATCAAATAGAGTTACTTATAGTACTACTACTACATCCTTATGACATGGAAGTTATAACTGACCTTAATCATGGTTGTAAACTATGTTTGCTATTGAATATTACCCTCTTCTATATTTAATATAGTAAATGGGAGCACCAAAAGTGGCCATTTGTAGAAATAGGCCCCAATTTTGAAGGAATGAGAATTATTTTGATTCTACAAAGGTTTCACATTAACATCTACATTTCTTTAGTGGATAAATCTAACCCACTTTTACAGGAAATAGAAATTATTTTGGATGATCTTGGTCACCGAGAAGTTCAAATAAAAGTAAAAATGGCTGAGTCCACTGTTTTTCCAAAGAATAAGAAAAGGGAGAGAAGATAGTCTACATAGGGTTCCTAAGAAACGTGTTTGTGAAGTGTACAATTAAGATGTGATTGAGGATTTGAAAGGGAATAGAAAAAATGGCTATCTTGGCTGAAAATTGTTCAGTGCATTAATAACCAAGGAAGCACTCGGGTTTCTAAAACTATCCTTCATTTTCTGATTAAATCCAAAACTGTTCTTGCGACGTGTCTGGGAGCTAGCAATAATTAGCCCCATTTTGTGATAGAGAGCACCGTGTGTAAGAGGTGAGGTCGCCTAAGTCTGTATCAAGTTCGTTACACTTCCAACAGACAGACTCAGAAGGAGATAAGTAGAGAGTACTCTTTCTCATGTAGAGATATCAGCAAATAAGCAAGTCAAGTGGGATTTGAAACATGAAAACATACATTTAATTATATTTTTCCAAGCCACGAAGACTAGAATTTCGGCGAGGATCTTTTACCTTACCTTCATCGTCTGCAACATGGAAATAGCAATGATCCCTGTGCACTACTGTGGAGTAGACTAAATCAGAACACGTACGCTGTGTGTCCTGACACGGAGCAACAGCAATAGCGAACTCAGAGCTCCTTATTTTCTTGCCTATTCTTCCTTCGGTAAGACAGCTCAATTCTGATTAGGACGAGGACATCATTTTACACCTCAGTTAGAAGGTGGCATTTCCTAAAAATCACCAAATTTAATGCCCATGACTATTGCAGTTTCTAAGCAGGACCCGAGTATTATAAAGAATGCATCTGCCTGCTGAAATAAGAAGATGTCTGCACCAAGTAGCTTTTTCTTATTATATCAGAACCTTTTGGAGAGTATAAAGAATAATCTAGCTAAATTCCAAGTAAATCATCCTCACCTTTAATTTTATAGAAAAAGGTTTTGAGGCCCACAGAGTATGTAACATATCCTCCAAGTCAAAAATAAATTAATATCAAATCTCCACCACATATGGTGTATGTGTGTGTTTTTAAAGAGATTGGTCTTCCAGATACAGGTAAGGAAGCTTAAATTGAAGTTTCCTTCACACACACACACATGCACACACACAGAGGCACACATGCATATACCCGCTGCCATGCAAGGATATACACTAATGTTGAGGGAAGGATATTTTGTTTTGCTTTGTTTTTCTTCTTTCTCTCTCTCTCCAGTACTGGAGAGCCCAGGGTCTAACTACTGAGCTACACGCTCAGTCCTTTTTATATATTTTGAGATAAGCTCTTGTGAAGTTGCTAAGTTGCTCTAGCTTGGGTCAAGCTTGGGATGCTGCTGCTTTAGCTTCTCATTGTGTTGAGATTCCAATGTGTGCTACCATACCCTGCATCAGAGTGGGTTTCTTGAGCTAGCTGTATTCTCCTTGTTAAAAGTTAAACTTCAATATAGTCTCCAATACAGTATCTGTGTCTCCATCCTTTGCAGAGCAGAAAAGAAGCCTAAAAAGAGCTGGAATTATGTTGGAATGGCAACAACGTGTTGGCACAAATGCCAAAGATATAAGTCATACACCTGGTTCCACATGGTTCAGCCAGGTACACCAGTAAAATTTCAACTTGTGGCTTGAGGTCAAATCTTTGAGAGGTTATATTCATTGGAGCTAAATTTTCTTTCACATGTATATCTTTTCTCTAGGGTATTTGTAGAAATAGGTCAGTATCAAGAAGCAGGTAATCCTTGATTCCTTTAACCAGCTTGAGATCCTAAATAGAATGGACATACACAAAATCCTCTTGTGAAATATAAAGCAAAGTCTAAACTGCCACTGCTAAATTCAAGCTTTCCCTTAAGTTTTCTCAGTTATCTTTGTAAGAGAGAGACTGAAGCATTTTCATCTCCAGTAACATTCTCCTGCTGAGGTAAGAGCATTTCCACTACTCAGGAAGTCCTGGCTGCATTGATATTTTCAATAAAACCAGCACAAGAAGAAGAAAGCTCATGGAACCATTAACATCATTAATAAACAAATCCCCAAACAGGATGAGACCAAAACTTTCCCCCCAAATGTTGCAAAGAATGACATAATATCTTATAAAATTTATTAAGTGACTTTTTGTGATAAATTTTGATACTCTTTGTTTTCCCTCACTTAGTCCATGTCCCTTAGAAGTAGAACAATAAAGAGACACAAAGTAAAGAAATAAATGCTCAGCCTTTGAGTTTTAGGAAACACATTTGAAGTACATGACCAAGAACAGGCTTTCAAATCGTATGAAACTTAGCTTGTAGTAACAAAACCAGAACCCTGAAAAACTAGAGGAATGAAGTCTACGCAAAAATAATGGTACAGAATAACAAGTGACCAGTCTAATAATGACCTTTCTTGAATCTATGCTACATAAACACCTAATACTGGAATTTAGACAGAGCCAAAGAGAAGAGAGTTAGAGCATGCTGCGTGCTCCAAGAAAGGGACTTCTATTGTGTCTTTCTGATGCCTCTTCTGTAGGGTAATTACCAGGTTGAAGTGCATAGTGGGATTTTGGTGAGTGTTGGCATTCAAGAAAAAAGAAAGATTTGCCCTTCTATCTGGGAGGATTCCTGGAATTGTGAAATTCAGATAAACAGCTTTCTGTCAGCATGGAATGGTGACCTCAGTAGTTTCCTAATGGTTTTGTCACAAAGGGCAAACTGGGCAATTTAGAACACTAGAAATATATTCTCATGTTCTAGAGGTTAGAAGTCCAAAATCAAGGTGTCAGCAGGGCCAAGCTCTCTGAAACTCTAGGTAGAATGCTTCCTTGTTGCTTCCTGGCATCTAAGGCAGCTAACAAGTGTGGTGTTCCTTTGCCTTTGAAAGTGCATCCCTTCATCATCCTCCTCCACTGTCACATTGCTGTTATATCTTTGTGTGTCTTTGTCTTCACATCATCATTTATAAGGGCACCAGTTATATTGGGTTAGGGCACACTCCACTGGTCTCATCTGAACTTGATAACATATTTCTGGACTCTACTTCTCAACAAGGTGATAGCTACCAGCACCAGAGTCTTGGACTTATACTTTGTGAGGGAGGTAATTCAACCTGTAAGAGAGACATAGGATAAAATCACTGTCTGATATGTCTATACAAAGGTCCTTGGACAACTGCAGATACATTTTAGAAGCTCAGAAGAATATTTGAGAATGAGCCATTTTCCCCACCCCACTAAGAGTGGTTTGGGAATGGTGAGGGAAGGATGGAGCTGGAAAAGATTCGCCCTCAGGGTGAGGTGACTGTGGCTGTCTTTTAAGTGCTCACAGGCCACTTGAGAACATAAAATTCCCAGCAGAGGAAAGCATGCAGCAACCTATAACCAGGTGGGGAAAACAAACTTAGTAGGATATCCGACTGAATAGGTAAATGAGAGTCACAGGGTCCCGCTACATTCTACTTCCACTGATACTTTCATGCTACTTGAAGTCCTCAAGAAAGTATATCTTAACTGTTCCCTGTAAATTGGAAGGGGGAAAATTCTGAGTTGACTGAAAAGCTCTGAATTGATTGAGACTCACTGATAAATATTTTCCAATTGGAATTAAACAAGAAGAAATAAATAAGAGCCAGAAAAGTTACGTTGTCACTGAGGAAAAGAAAGTGACATTCCTTGCCAACTTTAATCTGTGACGTGATATTTATACATATTACCTGTACAAAGGAAAGTGGGAAAACTCTCTGGGAACTGCTGGTCAAAGCTATAGCAATACAGAAACCATCTCAGGTAGGACATGCTGCCAAGGTAAAAATATAGAACATATTAGACTGAAACACTGAAACGTGAAGAGCTATAATTTCACAGGAATCCTGTGGGCTCAAAAGTGTGCCTCACAGAGGTAAAGACTATAATCAAAGCTGGTTGCTTTTATTCTGACTGTACCTATCATTTTTGTTTTGACAAGAGAAGATCATTTCACTACATTGATCAAGACAGTTTCCACAGGCTGATTCATTGCACACACACATCTTGCACTGCGTGAAGTTGTGAAGACTAGAGAAATCATAAAAGAAAAGATGGCATATTTACGGGTTGGATTTGCCTGAAAACACTATGTAGATAAAAGCTGCAATAGGTTTGCTGATACAGAGATTAGATAAGAGTGACAACTTTACATGTGATACATTTATGTGTGGGTCTTAGCTCTTACTACCTACTTAATCTTGAGCAAGCTTTTTAATATTTTTAAGTCTCGATTAAACGACCATGACAATAGTAGTAGTCTCACATAATAAAAATGGCTTACATGAGATAATGCATGTTTAGCATTTAGCGCAATGCCTGTAACATAGTGAGCATCCAATAAACGTGGATTCCTACTTTTATTTATTGTTTTTTCACATAAATCAAGTGTTGTCTTTAGAATGAAATAAGAGAAGGAACTGAGCACTTGTTTTCCAGGCTCTGCATCATTAGGCAATCTTGGGTTTTTCACTGGAGCTTCTAATTTTTCACATGCCACATAATGAGTCTGGATGACCTACAAAGCCCTGGCCAGGTCTGAAATTGTAAGTTTTAAGAACAGATAGTGGATGAGGTACAGTTGGCTTAAAATCATGCTATTTTCTAGTGCTGTGAGATTTCAACAATTGTCCAACTATTTTTTATGCAACCAAGCAAGGTCTGGGAACAATGCTAAATGAGCCAGATGAACTACCAAGAACTTTCCTACCCTTCACTCACCCTCTCAACAACCCGGGACAAATGACCTTGATTCTTATCTCTAAATATAGAAATATTATCCTTATTTGGCATTAAATGCTGTGTCGGAAGTTTCAAACTTATTTTATAGCTAACGATTTACCACTGTACTATGATTTCAAGATTTTTCTTGCTAGCTCAGATGCAGCAGTTAACAAGCGCAGTTTCTGTCTCCTCCCTTGTCTTATATATACTTGCAGTGCAGGAGTTCCAGACGATCTGAACTCTGGGATTGTTATGGTACTCTCAGGTGTTTTCTGCTGGCATTGAATAAACAGACTTTTACCATAGTACAACAATCTGTGTCCATCTTCTTCTTAGACTCAATATGTTGATCAAGTTTCCATTCTGTAACAAAATTCCTGAGATAATCTACTTATAAGGACAAATGACTGACTTTAGCTCACACTTTGGAGTTTTCCATCCGTAATCTGTTGGCTCGATGGCTTTGGGGCTGTGGCGAGGCAAGGTATATGTGAGGAGCACGTGGTGGAACAAACCACTCACTTCATTAGCCAGAAAACAAAAGAAAAGAATAGGAAGGGGCCACAGGCCCACAGTCAGCTAAGTTCAAATCCCCTAAAGACCTCCCACTAGTCCCTCCCTGTTAAAACTTCTGTGACTCCCAAACGGCTCCACCCTGAGGATAAAACTTTCAACATTAAGCCTTCCTGAGACATCCAAGCCTGAAACCATAGCACTCAGCAATGTGAAGCCAGAGTCTATGATTTATTTGTGCTTATCCCAGATATTTAGAATACCTGCATATAGGCATGAATGAATATTTTATAGGATCTGTTAATAAATCAATAAGCAAGTAAATTTGAATCATATATGAGATTGACTTTATACACTGAAAAAGTAGAGATAAGAAATATTTCAGTCTACATAGCAAATGTCATTTATAGAACAGATTTTTAACGTTTATTCAACTAGGCATCTTTCAGTATTGATAAGTAAGCAATTCAGCTGTCAGGGTTTTTTTTTCCTCTTACTCAATCTCTTTCTTATTGTTACCTTAGTCTTATTCCAGGACAATGTCTCAGTTAAGTTTCATTCTTTCATTTACTGAACTATTGCACTAAAAACTATTGAGTGTATTTATAACAGGGACTGTGCTAAGTGCTGGATATAAAATTGTGAACAAAACCAGATGTGATGCATGTTTTAGTGAAGTCTATAGCCTAGTTACATAGACAGCCAGTAATTGAGTAATCGCTCTTGCATATGCTTTTTTATTAGTTGAAAGAAAAATATTTTAGGAGTGCATGTAATAAAAAAAAATTAGTCCTAAAGTAAAGAGGATTCTCTGAGGTATTGACTTTTATATTGAAAATTGAAGGACAAATTCAGTGAATTAGACTTAACACACTGCAGCAACACTTCTGCTTATAAAAAATTGAACCACTAGATACTAGTATTCCAACCACTGCTCTAATTGATATAGCCATTGTACATTTAAATATCATGCAATAGATTGAGACATGGAAAGGAAAACTTTGACAGAAGTCAGTATGCAGAGAATAACAAGAAAGAAAATAGTACATTTGAGAAAGTATTTTTGAAGGAGCAGTGACAATCCTAAGAAGGTATGCAACCACTAGACTATCTAGGGCTTACAAGCCACATGAAGGACTTTCATTATAATCTTCAGAGAGAATGATGTTAAATGATGTTATCAAGTGAATATCTTAAAAGGTATGTACGCTTTTCTATAATTCTGGATGCAGCACAGATGTTGGGAGAGAAAAATGGGAGAATTCTGTTAAGTGAAACACTGCAGCAGCTACTGTGAAAGAGGTAGTAGTATTGGCTATGAAGGGGTCATAAACAGAACTACATAGACTTGAAACTATACAGAAGATGATGATGTATTAACTTTTAGAATTCATAGGAAAACAGAATTAGAAATAACTGGAATGATGAGATTGCTTTTGGACATGCTGAGCTTGAGCATACTTGATAACTTCTAAAAGACGTTGAACATACAGTTTCGTGACCACATTAAGAACTCAGAGTTGAAAGACGAGTTGAATGTGTGTATTGTGAAAGGGGCTGGAGTAGGGGATAGGCGTCACCTCTACTGTGTATGGGATTGTCCGGGCAGCAGGTTTAGGAAAGAAGTGTACCTGAAAGAATTTAACTTGTTAAGGCACAGAAGGAGTGTGACAGGAAAATAAATAAGCACATATAGATAAAGGAGGAGGAAGAAATTTCACATCAGAGAAGCCAAGGGAAAATTAGGTTTCCAGAGAGGAGAACAGCTATGTGTGTCAATTTTTGCTGTAAGGTCAAAGAAGATCAAGACTCTGTTCAGGTTTGCAGGTCCCAGGTGATCCTAGCTGACCAGGTTCCCATAGGAATCCTTCTCTTTGGTTCAATAGGGGACAATGTGAGTCTTAGACACCTCTTCCGCTTAGGCAGTTCCTTTTGTCAGTGCATTCACACAGCTGGTAATCCGAGCAGGCTAGTAACATGGAGTATTCAATCAAAGGCCAAGTCAGCCAATGACTGGGAAGGCCTCTGTTATTGTCAGGGTTTACAAGGAAATAGATTTAATACAGGACACATGATTTATAGGGTTATTTTTTAATATTCACCCAAAAAATCAAATGCTGAAGAGTGCAAGAGATTTGCCTGTACCCTAGAGACCTAAAGAATCCAGACAAGTCCCTGGATCCCACTGCAATGTCCAGCACAAGTCCTTTAGGCCTGGGTTGGAATCTCCAGCACAAGTCCAGCTAAAGGCCTAAAGCCCATGGCAATGTCCTCTGTGAGTCCAGCCAGAAGCCTAGAGCCCACAGCAGTGTCTCATGCCAGTCCATGCCAAGGACCTGCACCAGGGAAGGCCTCAAGGCCAGTGGTGAACTAGAAAGTCTGCACTGGAGGCCTGAAGGATCTGTGCCAGAAGGCTGAGGAAGCTACACTGGAGACAGGAAACAATGCTCAAGGTGAAGACCAGAGCTCCCCAGGAGAAAACAGCAGCAGCCACAGGTGACAGAGAGGACCCAAGCTTCGACAAGAACAGCTGGGTCCATAACAGGAAAACCAGCCGCAGCAAGCTTCTCCAGGAGAATCAACAGCATACGATCTTCCCCTCAGGAGTTCTCATTTCATTCCATTGGCAACAATTCTCAGGTGGGTATTGCACACCCAGAGCCATGATGATCAGTTCAGCTGGGCATTCTCACATAAACTGACCATTAGTTAATCCACCAGTCTCCATTCTGAGTCAGTGGGATTCTTCCCCCTTTCTTGTACCTGTGCTCAAACTTGATCAGTTACCAGGTTCTTTAATAAAGAAAGATTAAATTATTCATGTGATCATAGGTTTTATTTTAAGGTTCATTAGAGTTGCATCTGGGCTGAGAAGGCTGTGTTATCTGTAAATCCCAGGTCATGGTTGGAAATCCCGGGCTGGGCTGTAATAGATTGCTGAGTGAGATGCAGTGTCAATGTTGAGAGACACCTGAGTGAGCCTTGTGCATTTTATTAGTCTTTCTGCCACAGTATATCTCTTACAGTATGCTACAGCTATAAAATATTTATCCACTGTGGTTAACTAGGTCCCATGCAGGCACAGAAAGAGTGGTTTGATTTAGTCAGTTTGGTGGATTGAAGTATAGAAGAGGTCTACAGAGAAACACAAACTTCAAGTATAGGTATCATTGAAGAATTTCCTTGGGAAACAATGAAGAGAAAGACAAGACTGAAGAAATGTTTAGAGAGAAGAATTATTTTGTTTTGTTTTGTTTTGTTTTTCTCCGGTACCGGGAACCGAACTCACGACCTTGCGCTTGCCAGGCAGGTGCTTTGCCGCTGAGCTAAATCCCCAGCCCCAGAAGAATTATTTTGATAGAGAGAATAAACCTGATTCAAAGAAATTATGATCTGGGGCAAACTCGCCCAGTCAAAGCCACTGCACCATTACTATTAATGTGTGACTTTACTTCTTAATGTAAATGGTCAGGCCATCTGAAATTTTGAAATAATCACTGTAAAAGTGAGTGAGTAAATCAAAAACAAATATAATAGAACTGTCAGGCAATGTTTTGCAGTTTTCTATTTCTGATATTATCCTTTTAGTAGAAAGAGAACTGTACTGCTTTTTCCTATTCCTTTCTCTTTTTTCATTATATTCTTAATATTTCAGTGCATTCATTCATTATGATGTTTTTCTTTACATTGTAAATACTTTTCTAATAGCTTGTTTGTGCACCTTATGGTAATTCCAGAATATGGTTTATCTTATGGTTTGTTTGTGTTGATTGATCTTTCTCTTGACTGTGATATGTAGTTTTCTGATACTCTTACTGCGTGATGGATATGGATGGATTTGGATGATATCTTGTAAAGAATCTTTTATTCCTTTAAAAAAATAGATTTTTGTTGTGTGAATTATTGGTTGGTTACCATAACCATTTAGAGGTATGGTTTAACACTTTGTAAGATGGTGTCTTAGTTACTTTTCTCTCATTGCTGAGACAAAATATCCAGCACCCAAAATTAAGGAAGGAAAGGTTTATTTAGCTCACAGTTTGTGGAGGTTTCAGTCCATAGTCAGCTGGCTCCAAGGCAGGGTACCATGGCAGAGGGACAACAACCTAAGGTCAGAAGACAGCAAAAGCAACAAGAGCAAAAGGAGAGGGGAGAGCAAGCCTCTCTCCTTTATATTAGACAAAGGCTATCCGCCCTCAGATGAGTGTAGCACTCACACCATCTCTGCACCCTCCTCTTGCACAGGATGAGGATGTTTGCAAAGTGAGGACCCTGGCCCCTGTGGAGTTGCTCAGGTAAACTCCTCAAGTTGATACAATATATCAATCATTACAGCTGGGTAAATTTAAATCATTTCCCTAATCTTAATCTTGCTTGCTCTAATTTTAGAGAAATTCTTCAGGTTTTTGTTCTGTTTTCCTTTGTTGTTTTTGTTTTTGTTTTCCAGGGCTGGGAGTTGAACCCAAAGCTTCTCTTGTCTGACATGTCTTCAAACACAGACCTGAATCCCCAACCTTTTTGGTCCTTGAGTGGAAAATTACTCCTAAAACATTTCTGTTTTACCAGTTGGTGATGTTTTTGGCTCTATTTTAGAAGAAAGGAGAAACATTAATTCTTTTAATCTGCTAGAGTATCATTTAGTAAATTAAGATCAAATATCCAAATGGAATGTGATTACATTAACTTATTGAAGCAAAGGTATTGATCAAAATATGAGTTAAAATAGTGTAAGTTTACACTTTGAACATTACATGCCGAAAACATGTCTAGGAAATGATCAGAATCAGTGGGATGAAGCCACGCTTTGCTGTTGTGCCATGAGTGCAGAAATGGTCGTGAGCTTTGGCACGGCTGAGCACTATTCCCCTGCGCAAGCGTGTGCGTCAGCTCTGCGGCTTGACCGTAGCCTTTCTTAGCAGTGACTGTATTCTGTCTTTCACTTCAGACGTGTTGGTTCATCCTCACAAACATGAGCAATGAATGTGCACGTGTGTATGCGTGTTTGAAAGAGTAATCCTCAAAACTTCTATGAAAGTACCTTGGGATAGTATATTTCTAACAGGATATTTGAAAAGATTTAAAGTCATAATGTTTGAATAGCTGTTTCTTAATTACATTATTAGTGATCTTAATTGGATATTTTGAGTTAAAATATTTTCTGTTAATGCACAATGTGATATTTTTGTTTTTGTTTTTGTTTTTCTCCGGTACCGGGAACCGAACTCACGACCTTGCGCTTGCCAGGCAGGCGCTTTTGCCGCTGAGCTAAATCCCCAGCCCCTACAATGTGATATTTTATATTAACTTGTTAGGATGATAATGTACACATTCTGAGGCAGGAGATTAGGGAATGGGAGGCAGAAAACAGGACAGGACCTGTCAGTCACAAAGAAATGGAACCAAACAGGATATAACCTAATCTGGATGGAGGGCTGAACGGCAGGAGGTGAGCTGCCAGTCACCGCCAGGATGCTGGGCAGAGCAACTTGCTCCGGAATGGATCTGAGTGAGTAGAAGAGAGAAGGTGGCCGTTGACTACGCTGCCACTGTGATCCGCCTGTTCCGCCATCTTCCTCTTTCTGCAGTGGGCTGTCCTGCTTACAGGACACGTCTCTTCTTGCTCACTTTTTCTTTGCCTTTTCCTATTCTTCTTTTACTTTAAATAAGAGTTGTGTTTACCTGTTCATCAGTTGTTCTGACCAATGCTTTAGCTGGTACAGAAAGAGCTTGGAACTATCAGACACCACAGCATCCAGTAATGATTGCCTTCACTGAAAGATGGTCTAGAGGTTGTACAGGCATGTTTTTGTGAACTAATTATTAATATTTTCCAAGTACCCTCAATGCAATTTGACATAATATTTTAACCATTATTTGGACCTTATTTCCCAGGAATGTTCTTTCTTCCTTCCTTCCTTTCTTTCTTTCTTTCTTTGCTCAAGCAATGACTTTCTTATTTTACAGTGATCCTGACAATGATAAGAAATTTAATGGGCACAAATAATTAATAGCTGCTCCAAACTTATTACCACTAATTAGCTCTAAAAACCAGAAGTAAGTTGCTTGGAATGTTAAAGTCAGCATTAATATTGATCACCATGCTAATTAGCCCTAGTAGTAAAAGCAGACAACTTGATCAACAGCTATTAGCTTTGGCTTTCTACCACTGTAATCGTCCAGACTCAGTTTGGTGCAGTGCAAAAATCAATGTGTTTGCTATAATTTAGATTATCATTTATTTCTTTCATTACCCACATGAACCCTGGACTATGCATTTATAATAATCCAATCAATATAGTCTGAGTCTTTTATAGTCTACTGTTGGTTTAGAATCAAGCAATGTAAGGGTGAAGGTCTCACAGAACCATTAAGTTAATTCTGAAGCTTTAGGCCCCCTGTACAAGTCACTTCATTGAATCAGATACCACAGACCACAACCATCACGACTACTAAAATCTTGACATATTTCTCACACTATCCCAAGCATACTAAAATCCAAGTAGTCTAAATTCAGTGTACTATATTTGTAAACTGAAAAAGGTTGAAACTTTCCTGTATGTCTTTTCTTCCTAGTCGGTGGACCCACATTTTTATACATTTAATATGATATTACTTCATATCAAAGCTTTTATGCATCCATTTTTCCTTTCCGATATGTAGTAATGTACCTACATTACTGGAATAAAGCAGTTAACAGTTGACAGTTTTCACCTGCTTGCACTCTGATTACTTTTGCCTAGAAGTCTTTGCCTACTCTGTCATTCCGGAAAATATTTTCTTACCATTCATGAGTCAGCTCACCCAATAAATTTTCTGAGCCATGATTGTCAAGTAACAAGGAACAGTTCTAGGTAATAAGTATACCAGTATCATAAGTATCCAGTTCTGATCTCAGGACTATATCAGACCACCCGAGGTTGTATGTGAGATCCAGCAAGGTAGTTATGTTTTTGTACCTCAGTTCAATGTCACACATTAATAATGTAATCATAAAATGAATAGTTATGTATATTTCAGGGACAACATTAAATGTACAAAAAGAAAAGTACAAAAATTGCAATGTGAACTTAAACACAAGACCATGATAATCCATAATTGATAATTAAAGGGCTTGCCTCTATATATGGTAATCTAACTAACCATAATTAAGCATTAATTAATATTAAAAGATTAGCTAACCTTCTTGAATAAGTTTTACCAAGTCTCTCTTGGGTCCCTTATAGAAATATCCCAGGGTGGGATTTCACAGCATTTCATGGTATATGGGGAATATTTGCCATTTTTCTTTCTCTAAAATGTGAAGTAACTTATCTTGGTCAACATTGCAGGTAAGAAACTACGTCTATTCCAACACTTACACACATTTCAAATGGCAGCTGATTAAAATGTATGCCTCTTTGGTTATACATGAGTTTTTCTAGATATTAATGATAAACTGTGATATAAACTATTACAAATAACAAATAGTTGGTCTAATAATCAGGTTATGTATATGGATGCAAACAAAGTCATTCTCTTGGAACTGCTTGAGTTGAATGACTCACAGAAGAACGATGTTTATAGTGTTTACTCTCAAATATTCTTTTGTGAAGAAAAGTCCCTGTAATATTGTGCAAATATACTCTAAAATACATCTGCTTTTTGACACATCAGCTCATGAATTACACGTTGTAGCCCAGGAAAATTCATGCTTCAGTCTCTGGAAGTTTCATACTCTGTTCCTGATAATGATTCACTAGTCTTTCCACAGCCTTTACCAAACTAAGGTACAGTCATATGAGTCACAGTGATGTCTCAGTCAACATCAAATACCTTATGATTCTAGCCCAACAAAATTATAATAATACTGAGCAATTCTTATTATCTAACAACATTGCTGTAGTCATGATGTCATAGCACAATGCAGTTCTCATGTGTTTGTGTAATGCTGGTGTAAGCAAACCTTCTGTGCTGCCGGTCACATAACTGTCTGACATAGGTAACTATGTACAGTTCTTAATACTTGATAATGGACAATTATTTTACTGGTATATGATACTATACTAGATTATTTTCACTAGTTTGGTGTATTCTTTTTTATGTTAAAGATTATGCAGAACAGTATGCTGAGTTATGCCAACAACAGCCTTATATATCTCACGTTTATACTGCTTGTTAATATTGTTAATATAAAGAAATACATTTTAATGTTCCATATTGACCTTTTCCTTTATTATCTTTGGTAAATGGCAGAAAAACTAATTTTTGTAGCTTCTTGGCAGATTTCTTAGGATTTTTGCTCATATTATCATGTTACTTGAAAAGTTCAAAATTTGCTTTCTCTCAAGATTATGCTATTTCTCTTTCTCTTGCCCTTTTTTGTGATATTTTTAGTATTCAGTACAATATTTAGTAGAAACATTAAGAGCATATATACTTATTTTGTTTATGATCTTAGGAGGAGTCTTGGTTACTTTTCTCATTACTGAGACAAAATACCCAACACCCCAAATTAAGGAAGGAAAGGTTTATTTAGCTCACAGTTTGTGGAGGTTTCGATCCATAATCAGCTGTCTCCCAGGTAGGGAGGCACAGGGCAGAGGGCAACAGTTCATGGCAGCAGAAAATAGCTAAAGTAACCAGAGCAAAAAGGGGAGGAGCCGCAGCAAGCAGGCTCTTTCCTTCCCTTACATTATATGCAAATTACCCACCCCAGGGCAGGTGTAGCACTCAAACCCATGATTCCAACATTGGACCTTGAAGCAATCATAAACTCTAGAAGCCTTCCCCATGACTTCATGAGGTCTTGGGGGGAACATCCAGACATGAACTATAACAGGAGGATAGCATTTACTTTTGAACATTAATGTTGGCTTTCTATAGATGCATTGTATAGGTTGAAGAAGTTCTCTACCATTCCTACTTTGAAGAAAGCTTTCTCATAAATGGATATTGAACTTTTTGAATATTTTCCTGCATTTATTGAATTGATCAAATACTTTTCCCTTTTTAGTTAATGTTGTAACATGTAATGATTTATTGTTTAAAATAAACCTAACCTTTCTTTATAGAGATAAATTTCACTGATCATGGTGCAATATTCCTTTTATATATTGCTGCAATTTGATAATATTTTACTGAGGATTCTTACTACTATGCTTATGCAATAAAAATCTTTGATTTAGTGCCAGTGAGACTATTATTTAGGAAGATAAAGGTCTTTGATTTAATGCCAGTACAATGTAGTTTTTTCCCTCTTTCTACTTTCTGGAAGTTTATGTAGAATTGGTATTATTTTTTTCTATGTTTAGTAGAACTAATTAGTAAAGATAAAAGAGCTCATAGACCTTCTCTTTCTATAATTCCAATCACATACATTTTGGATTATCTGATAATTTTCCCATTAGTCACTGACATTGTGTTCATTATTTCTGAAGTTTTGTTCTGTGTACCTCCTTTTTGATTGTTTCCATCATGATATTTTTATCCCATGCAGTAATTTTCATCCTAAATATATTTGCCTCCCTAGTGGCTCCATTTGCTTCTGTACTGTACTTTCCAATTGATTTCTCAAATATTTATATTTACCTTAAGCAAATTGCTCAGTCTTATGACATCTGTTTTAAGCTCCTTTTTTGACATCCCATCTTCTCTGTCATTTAGAGACATGACATATTTTTCCCAGGAGGGATAATATTCTCCCTCTTTTAGGTAAAATTAACACTTTAAGTTAGTTACTGTTGATTGATTGAGGGTAAGACTTGCATAAACTACATTATTGAGTATGTGGATTCTGCTTTCTGCTTTTAAAATATGTTTGACTTTGTTCTGAGAGGCAGGTAAATTAGTTATAGCTCATGTTTATCATTTTGAGACTAGCTCACTTAGCCTTTGTTGGAGCATGTTTGGAATATCCTGAGCTCTAAATCTAGTTTAGTCTTCAAAGGAAATGTGACAGTTCTGGGTATCTGTCATATACCCTGAGTGACTGGGGAGGACCCTAGATCCCTGCTCACTAGGAGCTCTAAAATTACTTCAGTAAGCCTGTGCTTGCTAATGCGAACCATTACACTTTTAGCTACCCTGTCGGTCTTTGCCTAACCTTGTGGAGTTCCACACTAGCCCTTACCCTGCCATAGATCCAAGAAGGCCTGAATAGGAATTTCTCTAGTTCTTTGCAGGTGTGGTTCCTCTCGTCAGGAACTCTGCTCTTCAACTTCTAGACAGTTCAGCTCCCTGAATTTTGACCTGCTTCTCAGGCACTCTCCTCTTTGCTGGGACAGAACACCAGACATGCACAGTTTCAAGGAGGAGAGGTTTGCACTGGCTCAGTTTATAAATGACAGTTTTCAGTCCATGGTTGCCGACTCCGAGGCAGGATGTCATGGCACGGGGGCATGGAAGAGAAGTGCTGCTCAGTGTACGGCAGACGGGAAGCAGAGAGGAAAGTGATGAGGTGAGGAGGGAGATAGACCACTGTGGGCCAGGCCCCCAGGGGCCCACCTCATGTGACCAGATGCAACAGCCTAACAACACGTCTGTTATAAAACCCAAATCCAAGCCCCACTATGAGCACACAGGCTTTGGGGAGACATCTAGATATAAACAACAATCAGTGAAATGGCTGTATTCTGTGTGGAATATGCCTCCATGCACCATGGTCTGACATGTGCCTCAGAAATCCAGAATGACTGTATAGTTACCTTATTTGTTTTTATTTTCTCAGGAATTACTACCCTCTTTTGCCTGCTTTCTAATGTCTATAACTGATTTGTCATGTCCTTTTTCCTATTTTCTCTCTATTTCTAATGCTAAGAATATAAGTTCAAATCATGTTAATATATTTTGGGCAAAAATATATATATATTTTGGGCATAAGAAGTTATCTCTTCTTTATTTGTCTTTATTTGTTAAAAATACCCTCCTTGCCATATTCTGTTTCTCTTAAGAGGCTCTGTGTTGTTCTGTCTGCTTTTGTTTCTTCAGTTTAGTGTCAGTTAAGCAAATGATTTTCATTTTATTGTTAATTGCTTATAGAATTTTGCATTCTATTTATAAGTTCTATTTGAGGAATGCTGGTCTTCCACTTCTATTGTCATTTTCTTAACATATTTAATTTAATAAATTACAGGCTAGAAATTGGACCTGTTTTGTGACCTTGACATTCCAGTGTGCTTTTGTGGCAAAAAAGCTTTTTTATTGTTAATTTTGGTTTTTATTATAAATGAAAATTTCTTCACAGGAAGAAACTTCATGTGAAGTTTTTCATCGCTTCTTATGAATTTGTACCTCACTACTTTTCAATGGTTCGATATATTTCTTGAACTTCTAAATAGTGATTAATTAAGGGTACCATTTATAGTTTCACAGAGCTCTGTTTCCTGTTACTTTTGTACAGTGTTAAAAAATAAATGTGCCGTTTTCTAAAATGTCCTAGCTTCATCACCCTGCCTAAGCTTTGTTTGGCCTTTCCTTTATCTGTATGGTCTCACACATATTCTGATACCAGCCCAGCAGTTTATCCTTAGGGTAAGAAGAGAACCCTGGCCAGTTAGGTTTTAGAATAATAGGGGCTGGCTAGTATGCTTCAGCCCTTTCAAACTGCACCAGGGATGCTTGGGCTTACCTATCACAAAATTAGGCAAAATTAATTCTAAATGAGTTCAAGTTACTTAGGCTTTCTTAAAATTCTTCCTTCAAATTCAAAAGAGCAAAATACCTATTGATGAGCAAAAACTTCTTATAATCTATAATTCACAAGGATATTTTGTCACTTAGTTGCACTACAAATGCTTTCCATGCATTATTGGGGTTAATATGTTCTTACCCTGTCTATTTAAACACGCACGTTTGAATCATTCAAGATATCTTGCTACAACCACCATATCACCAAAGTCTTCAAAACTAAGATACTGTTTTTTATACTGAAAGCCAGCAAAATTAACTTTATTCTATGCCAAAGCCATAAATTGAACTGTCCTAGTGGAATTGAAAACTATGCCTACAGTATGAGGATACAATTCACAGTCTTATCTTGGTACACAATATTGCTCCAGACATGATCTTTAACTATATCTTTATTATGTCTCCTTCAATCACTGACTCAAAGATATGCTATACAAAAGTCATAATCACCTGCATACAGTTTCTCAAATACTCAGTGCCTTTGGTTCTTAATTGCCCCAAATTGACTCAAAGAGTAACACAGATATTATAGTACGAGGCACTGTCACTGAGTGACCTTGGGCAAGCCCCAGTATTGTAATCCTAAGCCTTGCCATTGGTAAAGGAGTAGGGGGTAGATGAGCATTATATTACAGTGGCTTACTTTTGGTGGTACTTAAAGGCCCCAGACTGTAGACTCTCCACATTATGTTATTTTGTGTGTATCTCTTTCTATGGAAAGTTGAACTCACGTGAGTTAATGGATAAAGCAATAGGAGAAACATTTGTCTATCACTAACCAATTGTTATAGTGTGCTAAGTTTGCATCATAGTCAGGTGTTTAAAGTTGTTTGCATCATATTCAGCTTATTTGTCAGTACATAGACCAGTAACTGTCCAGCTTAGATTCAAAATCATGGTACTCCTATTGTGTAGAAAACTCTGTTTGGCCCAACACAGTCCATTAGTGACTTCTCTGGGAGCACATCCTGACTGTTGCTTAGCTCCTGCCTCTTACAGCTTATACAAGAGCAGGCCAGGGCACTGAGCTACGTTTAAGAGTATGAAATAAAAAATTAGGACATATTCTTTCTTGCCAAGCTTAAAATTATTACTAAACTGGTTAATTTTTTATTGTCTTTCTTTCTACCTCAAGAGGCTTATTCTACCATGGATCCTTCTCTGTCAAAGATGGTTTAAAAATAATAATTGACTTAGAATTAGTTTACTCACATCTAAGCTAGTTTATTAAGACAGATATCATAATTCCACCTGCTCGCTCCTGCTGCATCTGAGGAAGTAGCTCGTGCTCGTGTTGGTCTGGAAAGAGCTTGAACCTAATTACTTCTACTGAAGCACTGCTGCAAGGTCATCAAAGAAGAAGAATGAGGGGAGGAGAAGGAGAAGGTTCCCTCTGCCCTTTTTCTTCCTGCCTTTTAATCTTCCTCCAATGTCTCTTATTAACTGAACCCAACAGAAGTAAATTGGCAAGAAAGTCTAAGAAATGTAGTTTGCTCTATCCCAGCCCAAGAATCACAAAGCAAGTCTGAAAGGTGGGTTAGTAATTAAGACAACAGGATTTATAATGATATCCCCAATTTGTATATACTTTGTATTTTTTGAACAGGGTGTAAGTGCAAGAGACTGATACAAAGGAAAAAGAATTCATTTTTTAAAATATCTACTGAGCACCAGACAGTATATTTGTGTTGGTTAGGGGCTTATTTTTGCAAGGGAACACAATAATATAGGACACATGGTTTATAAGAGTATTTATAATAGTCACCAAAAGAACGAGATACAAAAGAGTGCAGGAAATCTGTCCACACACTATAGACTAAGAATCCAGCTGCGGGCCTGGATCCCATGATAATGCCCTGCATGAGTCCAACTTAACAATGTCTCCCATGAGTCCAACTGGAGGCCCAGAGCCCATAACAACACCTCATGCTGGCCTATTTCACAGATCTGCACTGGGAAGGCCCAAAGGTCAGTGGTGGAATCTAGGAAGTCTATGCCAGCAGGATGAAGGATCTGTGCTAGCAGGCTGAGGGATCTGCACTGGAGCCAGGAAGTGAAGTGCAAAGTAAGAACCAGAGCTCCTCCAAAAAGTACCACAGCCATCCTCAGCAACAGTGAGGTCCTGAGCTCCTCTGATGATCAAGATGGCTGAGTTCCCATCTGGAAAGCCAACACAGCGAGCTTCTACCGGAGACTGGCAATGTATCATCTTCCCCTCTGGAGCCAGAAAGCAATGCACAAGTGAGGACCAGAGCTCCCCCAGAGTGAACCAAAGCTATTCTCAGTGCCAACAAGGTCCTGAGCTCCTTGGAAGATGAAAACAGCCAAGTTCATCAGGAAAGCCAGCATGACAAGTTCCTCCAACAAAACCAACAGCTTCTTACAGCTTCCATCAGCTCCCAGCAACATTTTTCCACTCCCAACAGCCTCCTTTTCTGCTTCCAACAGCCTTTCCTCTTCTCCTCCTCCAGTTCTGTCTCTTATGCTGCTGGCAACAATCCCCAGGTGGGCCTCCCACGCCCAGCACCACGCTTACTCAGTTCATCTGGGAGTTATAAGTTGACCACCAGTTATCAATCCACTACAATATTAAACTAAGATATTGTTCATTCAACTAATATTTGTTGAGCATATACTATTTCCAGCCACAGTAAAAGTTCCTGTGCAAAGATTTTACTTTTAAGAAATGAATTCTGGTGATTCTTTTTTTTTTTTTTTTGGCTTTTTTCCGGTATTCTTAAAGAGTGAGCTGAAGGAGATGAAAAGTTGTTGCTAAGAGAAATAATATGAGGTTTTTGCAGATCTTCAGTAAAGCAATGTTCACCCTAAGAGGGGGCTGACAATAAAAACAGGAAGTCCTAGTTTCACTAAGGGATACTTAACTAAGAGACAGTAAAGGTAAGTAGGAATGCCTTGAGCTAAGCACGTTGCACTTCTATGTCTTTTACTTCTAGGTGTGGAATGTACGACGGGCTGAACAACCCTCTGACTATTCACATGCAGTTTGCTGCAGCCAGGCTGCAAAATGTCATCAAGAGACTTCCTCCACTCCTATTCACACACCTGTGATGTCCCCCCACCCCATATAGAATCTGGGCCAGCACTCAGGTGGCCAATAGAATATGGGGGCATGATGGGTTTTTCCAATAATTAATTACCACCTAGTGTCCAGATACTCTTACAAGCAATATGGACATAATACTGAAATATCCAATGAGTCAGTGAGCATAGAAGAAATGGAAACAGTTTATATTTTACCTTGTGCCAATTTTAATGAGGTCATTCACTGCTAAGGAAAAATTTGTGATTCTGGATGACCTTAAATATGAATAATATTTGTTATTATTCATGATTCAGAGTACTCCTCTGCACCTAGTAGGGACTCTGTAAATACTTGTTACATTGAGTTTACTTGGCAGTAAAGATTTTTCTATATTCCTTAGCTAATGAAAACAACTCCATTATTCATTAAACATTAGAATTTATGTACTGCATTTAATTTACTTGCTTCCAAAGAAGCCACTTCTCTTTGTTATTTCATACTTCCATAGGATAAATAAAAACAAGCTTGTCCCTCCAATGTCAGGGTGATGACAGCTTCTTCTTAAAACACCACTAATTTTGGAATTAGTCAAGTAATTTCTCTCATCTGAGCCTAGATCATCTTCCTCCTATACTATGATGTTTGTTTACCAAGAAATATTATTTGTTGATATGACCTTTCCTAAGAAGGCAAGAATGACAACTGCAATTAGTATTGGCTGTGAAAATCTATAAATGTAATACAGATATACAAAACGGGCTTTCAAAAATCTAACTACACTAATATATGCATACCTAAGTTTATAGAAACACAGTTCATAACAGCTAAATCTTGGAAGCGACCTATATGTCTATCAACAGATGAAAGGTTAAAGAAAATGTATCTAGTTGCATCCATTTACCTATAAAAGCCTCGAGTTTATCTTTCTTAATAGCTGAGTAATACTCCATTTTTTAAAAATAACACATCTTTTTTATCCATTCCTCAGTTGATGGGCATCTGGGTTTCCAAAATTTAGCTATGACAAATTGTGCTGCCATAAATGAAAGAGTAAGCAAAATCCAAAAAGTACAATAGATATTGTGAAAGGGAAAGAAAGTGCTCAAAGGGAAAGAAAACTGGGATGAAGGGAAGGATAAAAGAAAGAAAGGAGGAAGGGAAATATATATATACAAGATAGCTAAGATAATTGTACTACTAATTTCTGTTGGTTTATTGAAAAGAACAATTGATGCTTAATTTTTTCTTAATTTTTTGAGCAATTTTTCATGCTTATATTTGGTAATCTGAACCACTACTTTGAAGATGATGTTATGCACTATACCATGGTTGATTCCCTATCATCTTGTTTTGAAATTCTGTATTATTTTCAATGTTTTTTATTTTTATTCTCTTTCAAATAAAATAATTGAAAATAGAAATTTTATCTATACACTATGGAGTACTACTCTGCCACAAAGAAAGAAAATTTGAATCATTTGTAGGAAAATGCATGCATCTCAAAACCATGAAGGGAAATGAAATAAATCACACAAGCTTAAATATTGTATAGTTTCTTTTATATGAAAAACCCACACTATAAACAAAAAATAAAGTAAAGGATAGCTAACAGGATATAGGAAGACAGATATTTTCCAAATGGGAAGGGGACTGAGAGATTGAGGGAGCGGGAGAGATGGAAGGGGAAAGAAGAAAAATGTGTCAGGATGTGCTATGTACGTGTCCTAACTCCCCACAAGGAATGCAATCATTATATGTTACAAACATGTGCTAGTAAAAATAAGAACTGAAAAAGAAATAGAAAAAAATCTAATTAAAGGATTACATTAACTGAAGAACCATGTACTTTCTGCATAGGTCAATTTGAGCAAGTTAAGTCTGTTTCCTTACATATACATTAAATTTAATAGCTGAATAAAATATATTGGTCACAAGTTAACTAGTTTGTCCCTCTTGGAAAAATTAACATATTTGTTGTCTTGTTGATACAAAAGTATGCCCCATACTGTATGTATGTATGTATGTATGTATGTATGTATGTATTTAGAGGGACTTGCAGCTCAAAATGTCCAATACTTGGAAAATACCAAGTTACCACAAAAATGAAGGAGGTAACTAATAACCTATCCTATTTTAAAGCACTTGATAATGGTCCATATGAAGAGACAGAAAATTTTAAATCTCAGTACATACTAAATTAGAACTTTAACAGAGCCAAGGAGAAAATAGCAATGATATGAAAGGAAAAAGAAAAGTTAGACATAAGGAGCAAAAAAATACATATAAGATAAATGTGAAAAGTACATAATAATATATAAAAATATAATTTTTTAGAATATAAATCTATTGAGTTCAAAAGATGATTAAGTTTCAAGAAAGACAAAGCGATGGGATCTCATGGTGGACAATGAATTGAATCAGAACAGTGAGGCAATATAAACAAAAAGAGCAGGTGTCTCTGGCTCGCATGTGAGGCAGTATTCATGGCAGATGAAGTCGTATTCTGGGATGCTGTAAATTATGTGTCACTGACCTGTACCTACAGATAACTATGCAATACGTGTGCTACAAACTCGGTGGGGATCTTGCAGATTGTTAGGCAGAAAATCAAGAAAAATAATAATTTAATCAATACATGATGTTTAGAGGTATTTTAAGTTCATAATACAAAAATAGCAGAATCTTAAAATTCATTAGATTTCTGATAACTTCCTAAGTATTATGAAAGCATGTAATTTATCCATAAAGTGCAGCGTAAGACTTTTCCAGAGTTAAGGTGTAGAAGGACAACGCTGCTCTGACACACAGAGTAGTCTCCATTCCCTCTCTCCATCACTAAGGACACAGTTCCTAAACCCAGTGCCCAGGATTCTAGCCTGTCATGCCACAAAGCAACAAGCGATAATCTGCAGTATCTGTGGACTTCTAGGGTGCATGCCAGCACTTTTACCTGGTTGGCATACAAATATGCACAAAATTTTCTGATGCGATTATTAAAATAAAAATTTTTATGCTCTGAAACTCTGTTTTAACAAGTATCCAAGACTATTTGGACACAATTAGCCCTCAACCTACCCAAAGGATTAATATTAATTCTAATATTATGTATTAATATCAATTCTAATATTAATATGTAATTCTAATCAGAGACACTGTACCCAGATCCAGTAATAGCAGATAGAGTAAGGCGGCACCTTCCAGGGATAATAGATTGCCAAAGTACCTGTGAGCTGAATGCAAGGTTAACATGTTGTACAATGGTGACATTTCTGAAGGTCTGGGTATATAAGACAAGAAAAGGGATAGGCTACAACTGCTCAAATTGCTTTCTGTGTCAAGATTTTCATAGCAGTAGAGATTATCTTTGTAAAACTGTTGATCCATTTTAAAACATTTTTTAGCTGAAAAGCAAAAATCATGCTTCTTTAGCAGAACAAATAGTAATTATTGTTCTATAAATGAACTTTTAGGGTTTCATCAATTACAAACCAAATATCCTGACTTTTGATTATTTTGATGTTACAGCTCAGACACAAGTCAACACGCACGTTTACTTGTACTGATGGTTAGAGGAAGTGGAGCTATCGGTACTGGATAAATGCCTCTGTGCTCTGTGGCTCCTCTCACGGAACTGTTTCAGTTATTAAAGAATATGAGATGAGTGAGCCTGGCTTTCTGCATCTCCTGTCTAGCATCTCAGCCTCAGATATAAATCTTCTCCAACTCTGGAGCTCAGTGGTAATGAATAAGCTATTAACTACACTGAGAAAAAGTGTAGCAACATATAATCTCAATAATTCTGCAGCATAGGGAACACAATTACAACTCCAACTGAGCAAAAGAAACCAGGCAAAGTAGCAAAAAGTAACATCAAATTAGATAAGAACAAGGCCTATTTCTCCTGATGTAAGATTGAGACGATTCACAGCTCAGAGCAAGCAATTTAAAAGAAAAACAAAAAATGGTGTATTCATTTAATATGTCCCTCATTTTGGTTATTCTGACTTAAAGAATCCTTTGGTGTCTATATCTTAGCTAGCAGTGTTTTTTTATCTTTTAGAAATTATTCCATTCATGGGATTTCTGTTAGGCGTTTGTCTAACCATGGCATGGATGGATGTGAAGTATTTCCAACCTGCTACTTCAGCTCACTCTGAGGTTGGTCCATAAGGTCCTTCTTACTGCTTCTCCATAAGGCAGATGGCCTGGTTAGTGATCAAGTCATGAGAATCAGAAGCAGGATCCCAGCATTTGTGCTACTCTATCTATCTCAGGTCATCTGGGAGAGGACAAAGGGGAGAGGCAGGTCCAAGTCTTCCAGGAAAAGGTAAGAATCCCCAGTACTAAGTTCAATGGTCAACAATGGAATCCAATTTGTAAGAAGAAAGTGGTAAGATGGAAATAGGTATAGAACCACAGAATAACAAGCAGAGTTCATTCCAGGTGTTTGCTGCTGACAGCCTTGAGGAGTCTTCATTAAAAGAGTGACTTTGTCACTTCATTTTATCACCACTTGCGAGTCACGAGGTATAAGAGAGAAGAGCAACTAAATTTTCTGTATCCATTTTAAAGACAATTTGTTAGAGTCCATAAGCAATTCGCGAGTCAATTTAATTTGTGCCTCTGATCTTCAAGGATGAAGAAGAGACTGTTCAAAAGGTCACTAAACAGTTTTTCTATACTGTAGAAATAAGACGTTATATTGCTCCCCTGCTTTACAAGAGCATCTCTTAGAAGTAAAAAGGGTGCCTGTGGTTACCTTGGCATACCATGTTCAGTGACTATTTCTGTAAAATGTGGAATAGTAGGTGATCTCAGTTGCCTACATATTTGGTCAAGAGATTTAGTGAAAACTGAATAAGAAATACATGCAGATATTTCTAAAAGGTCTTTGAGGAGCTTAATGGAAGGAGGATATCTAAAAAAGGCAAAATTGAGTAAATTATTCTTATTAGTGGCCTTGTTTTTAATACATACCTTTTCATTCTTTGTGCTTTCTGATTAGCATTTTAAGATATTATGGAAAATGTAATATACATAATGAAATGTAACAAAGTTATAATATTAGCCTATACATGGAGAAAGATCAAGTTGTGAAAGCAGACAGCCTTTGCAAAACATTACAACTGACCCAAATATCAAATAACCTTGATGAATCCAACAGGGCATTTGATTGGAAATTTTAGAATTTCTTAGAGCAACAATGAATGTTTTATAACAGGAATCTAGAATTCTCATAAAGGAGTAATTTTGGATAAGCAACATTGCATAAAACATTCTTATAAACCTTAATATTTCATATCAAAAACTAGAGGTAAAGAGATCTTTTCCAGGCATTTCAGGAGATTATAAAGTATCAGAGGAAAAGTATCCCTTTGCTAATGTTTTTGTGTGTGTCTTATTTTAAGTTCTGAACTGTTCATTAGCTATTTGACCTCAAGTAAGTTCCTCTGAGCTTCAACATTTTCAGGTATAAAAAGAAAATTGTAAGAACCACTGAGAACCACCTACACAATTTTAGACAAATGTGAAAGTAGAAAAGAAAAATGAGGCACTGTATACCAAAGCGTTATAAAACCAAAAAGTATTACACAAATGTAAGTTGTTTTTCTCACCTGAGATGACAGTCTTGTTTCTGTGCTCTGTGGAAATGTGGCTGATGCTTTCCCCAGGACTCTATAACAGCGTGGCTCTCCCAACATCTCAGTTCCACGCAGCACCTTTCCATTTTCTGACCCCTTTGTACGTGGCCTGTCCACACGAACAGCGCCATCTTCTTTAGCACCCATTCTAAAACTAACAAAATTTAACAGGAAAAAGTGTGCTATCAGATGATTACAGGGGTGGTTTATGTTTTCCGGGAGAGTAGTGCTGCTTCTGGCAGTTTCTGAGCTATTGAAGTATCTCACTGGTGGCTAGACTCCATGATATTCAGGCGACTAAGTGCTGTATTTGATCCCCGGTACCTCCACCATTTTTCGTAAGTTAATTTGCTCAGTTCCATAGTCACAGACTTCCCTTCTGACCCTAACAAGTTAAAGTATTAACTCTGGATAACAAGTTAAAGTATTAACCTTCATTCAAGTTTGAAGACTCAGTTTCTGTTTACTTTCTTCAAAAGAGTTTGAGGAAGAGTGATTTGTTTTCCAATTTTCACATCTACAAAGGAAATAATACTAAATGTTCCTAAAATGATAAAAAGGGTATGCATACATATAGACTAAATGTCTAGTAGATGCAGGGTTCTCCTCATACATTTATTAAAAGATTCTCTTTGGCTTGAGTAACAGACAATGGAATAAAATAACACTCGAGGGTTTCTGGAGGTAAAGAAACTTCTTTTCTGGATTTCAGTGAGAAAGACTGGAGAATAGGGCCCTGGAGGGGCTGAGGATTTAGCTCAGCGGCAAAAGCGCCTGCCTGGCAAGCGCAAGGTCGTGAGTTCGGTTCCCGGTACCGGAGAAAAACCAAAAAAGAAAAAAAAGAAAAGAAAAGGGCCCTGGAGACTGCATCAAAGATTCTGTACCCAAGATTGGCAAGGAACAGAGAGTGAGAAGAACCTGGGGCGTGAAGGAGCTGTGTGCTACCCTGTGATGGCGTCTCAGAGGCCGTCACGGCAAGCTCAGGACCTCAGAACAGACTTCCCCTCCCTCGCCAAGCTGAGCAGGCAAAATCCGACCTCTACATTCCAGCCTCATCTGTGGGCACTGCTCCTCTAAGAAAGTGTGCATGGGGGAAGAAAGAATTGGCATGTGCTATGTACACGTACCAACTCCCCACAATGACTGTAATCACTACGTACTGCAAACATGTACGAATGAAAGAAGTGATCATAAACTTTCAAATGCAAATTAAATTGAATTGTGATGTTTATATCTCCATCAGCCCAAAAAAGATGATTTCAGGGTCAGAAATCATAATGAGGGTGTGTGTGTGTGTGTGACTTGTGTGAAAAGCTTGTTTTCTTCCACTCCTAGGTCTATAGATCTAGGTTCATACCCACTATATATTTAATGCCTCAATTAATACATATGACAGCACAACAAATAGGAATTTTTGTAGCTGAAACACCCTGGGTACAGGAATATGAGCAGCTGTTCCAGATAGCACAGCCATTTATGGTGGTACTTGGATTCAGCTCTGTCTCTCTGAATCCAAAGCTATCTTACCTGCTATTTTAGAGTACCCATACCACGAGGTTGAGCAGAATGGGAAAAACCTAATATTAACCAGTTATCTTATTGACCATTTTAAGGTTAAAATAAAGCTGGAGTTCACCCTTGTCTCTTCATGTTAGTGCAGATAAACAGGACAAAAAAATTTTTGAGCTTCAGTCAAAATCTAGTCCCTATTAAATATACTGTATGGCTGATAACATCCATGCATGCCTTTTATAGTTGCAGTTACAATTTTGAAACACCAAGTCCATTCTTCACAGGTGTGTGCAGCCTGATTTCTTCACAAGGTTTGCTCGGTGCTGGTTCTGAAAGGACAAAGCCCGTGAGGGATGAAGATCCATCTGTAGTCTGGAGTAATTTTCTGAAGATTAGAGACTCGGCTGGTCTGAAGAAAACTTTGGCAAGCCTCGGGAGTAGAGGAGGCAGCTGGGAACAGTTCTGGGCCGCTCGCTGGGTCCCACATGCATCAGAATGGGGCTGGCACCAAATGATCACCCAAATAGCTGCCAGAGGAAATTGGCACTTGTGCTACAAGACCAAGAGGGAAACAAATTGCTAGACAGTGGTGCCAGCTGGAAAACTACCACCTGTGAAAGGAAAGAGATGAGTTCTTGTGGAGGATACCGGATAATAATTTCCAAAGTGTGCAGAGAACTTTGGAACATGGACATGGGGAGAAACTCCTCAGAGAAACAGGTTTGGGACAGTGATGCAGACAACAAAACTAGAAGGCAGGAAGGAATGAAAGAAGAAAATTAAGGAGAGGGAAAATGTTAACCTCGACTGACTTAAGAAAGTCAGGAAGTTAGCAAATTTCTGAAAAGGGAGCTTGGTATAGTTCACTTCTCATCAATTATATTAAACCCAAGTAAGGAAAAGGAGCTAACAGGGAAACAATCATTATCTGAGGTTGTACATGAACACATATCATAAAGAAAGTCAATTGGCTGGGCATGGGGCACATGTCTGTAATCCCAGCACTCAGGAGGCTGAGGCAGGAGGACTGCTGCAAGTTCAAGGCCAGCCTAGTTACATAGTGAGTTCAAGGCCAGCCTGAACTACATAATGAAACCTTGTCTCAAAATACCCAATCTTTAATTTTTTATCACAGATCCGGTCCCAAAAATAGATAGCTTTTTTGGCTTTTCAGTAATCATTTTTAATATCAGTTTTTTCAGTTATAATATTGAGCCGATAATGCAGAAATGATAGTTGACAGTGTGGCTGCTGAAACTATGCTGATAAGCATTCAATACGTGCTATTTGTGGTGTGAGGCACAGCAAATAAATTCTCTCATAATTAGTCTGAGAACTTAGAGAGGTACTATAATTAAAGTCTTTGTAAGATACTAGAGGCATACTAGGTGCTCAGTAAATGTTAGCTACTATTAATAATGTCATTGATACAGGCTCTTCTTAACTACCTAATTTCTAATATCAAAAATGATTTTAATAAATATGTATTACTATCCTGGTGCTGGGTGTAGTTGGGGACCATGTAGTGGCAATGAAGAATTTCAATTGTGCTTCTTACGTAAATATCAGATAATGTCTTCTCAAAGAGGTGCAGAACATGTGGGCCGGTAAAAACCACGTGGATATCCATCACTGCTAGGCATGCCAAGACGAATTTCTGCTTTAAGGCTGTAGTCCTCTCTGACCTCCAGACAGTTTTCATTATTTCTATTATCCGCTGGCTGCATTGAAACACTGCTTTGCCCCATTTGTACTTTTCACAGTTTGTATATCATTTTACTTATTTGTCTTGTCAGTTGTATTTGTCATTAGCTCTTCCTACAAGGTAAATTCTAGGAGGGCAAGAACCACAGCGGTATTCTTTGGTACTCAGAAAGATTTAATAAGTAACTACTCAGCAGCAGGAATTGTTCTAGGCACTGGATACAGCAGTGGACCGACATTCTAACTGCAGGAAACTGACAAAAACAAACAAACAAAGGAACAAAAACAGTGGTGGTGACGTTGTGAAGCAAAGGCAGCAAGATGAGAAGAGGTGAGCATGAGTTATTGAGGTGGTGATGAGGGAAGCCTTCCAGATAATTTGACCTGTGCCGATAACTAGGGGAAGAGCATTCTAGGTAGAAGGAACAGAAAATAAAAAGCTCACTGACAGCCTTGGATCTGCTTGGTTTGTTTGTAGAACAGCAATCAGTCATAGTACAAAAAACAGGAAGCAAAGAGGAGGGAAGGAAGAGACGAGGCTGGGAGGGCTGTGGAAACCCAGGAAGACCAGGGTTTTGTACTTGATCTTACTTTGGGTCAGGTGAGAACAGCGGCGTTTTGAGCAGAGTGGCAGGACCAGACTTCTGCTCTCTACTGTTGTACGGGAGACCCTGGGAGGGCTGGGAGGGTCAGGGTTGAACAGCTGAGAGACTGCAAGTAGTTAAAATTCTAAATGGACGTGCAGAATTTAGGGACTGTAGTAAAGGTGAGGATCAGCTGTGGAAACGCCTGATCAAGAGCTGTCCAAGTATGGAGTTCAGCAAAGAGTTATAAGGCTAGAGATACATAGTTGGAAGTTATCAGAAAATAAATGTCATTAAAATTATCGGGCTGGGTAGATTCACTTATGAGGACAGAAAACAAGGTAAGGGCTGAGGATGGACTTAGAGGCCACGCCCACATTTGACGTTGGGGCAGATGAAGGCGGAAGGGGAGGAGCAGTGGAGACTGAGAGGAATTTACCTCTGAGGTGGGAGGAAAAGCTGGAGGACGCAGTGTCCTGGAAACCGAGGAACTCTGGGAGCTTATCAGTCAAGTAGTATGAGACCTGAGAATGATGCGCTTCGCTGATGATGAGAAAATTCCATCATAGCCTTGAGAAGGATGGTTTTGTGAAATAGCACCATACCCATAAGGCTTGAAGAGAATGATTCCAGTGAACTTCATAAGGAAAAGAAGCAGAGGACAAACAATTTTTAAAAGTATTTTGTAATTAGAGGATTAAAGCGTTAGAGCTGTGGTGAAGAGGCAGGTCAAGGGAATATATTCTATGAGTGGGAGCCCACTTTTTTAAAAGGGTTTGAAGGTATAGACAGCAAAAGCAAGGAAAACTGATGATGAAGGTATGGGAGGAGAAATTACAAAAGGGAAATCCTTGAACAGGAGAGAGGGTGGGACATACTACCCAAGAGAGGCGGTTGGTTGTGCAGAGGAACTGCAAGAGTTCTTTCACGGAGATGGGGTAAAGGAAGGGTGATTGGACAGGTATGTGTGGACTAGAAGAGCCAACAAGTGAGCACGAAGAAGTGTTCTCAGCGTAATAAATGGTGCTAGGAAAGCTGGATATTCACCTGCAGAACGCTGAGTCTAGACCCATAAATCTTGGCACGTGCTAAACTAAAGTCAAAATGGATCAAAGAGTTAGATATTAAAACAAACTCTTAATCTGTTGGAAAGTAAAATAGATATGCAGGAGTAGGCAAAGACTTTTGAACAGAACCCCAATGACCTAAAAAATAATACTGAGAATCAACAAATGGGATCCTACGAAATCAAGAAACTTCTTCACAGCAAAAGAAACAACTGACAGTGAAAAGTCAACCCACCAAAAGGGAAGAAAATTGCCAACTATTCCTCAGAGAGAGGACTAACATCTAGAAGATATAAAGAACTGAAAAAAGCAGAGTCACTCAAATAAAAGGCCCAATCAAAAAATGAGCAACTGAAGTGCATAGATGTTTCTTAGAGGAAGAAATATACATGGCCAATAAATACATGAAAAAATGCTCAACATCACTAGCGTTGGCAAAATGTAAGTTAAAACTGCTTTGAGATAACTTCTTACACCAGAAAGAATAGTTATTACCAAAAATTCTAATAATAAGAGCTGGTGAGGATGTAGGGGAAAAGGAACTCTTCTACATTATTAGAGGGAATATAAACTAGTACAACCACTACAGAAATCACCATGGAGATTTCACAAAAATAAAAACAGAAATTACATTTGACCCTACTATCCTTCGTAAATCATCATATTACAGGGGTATGTGCATATTTATGTCTATAGCAGCACAGTTTATAAAAGCTACATCTTGGAGTCAGCATATATGTCCATCAATAAATGAGTGAATAAGGAAAACATAGTACTTATACACAATGGAATACTACTCTGCCATAAAGAAAGATAAACTTGAGGCATTTTTTTGTTTGTTTGTTTTGTTTTTTGTTTTTTGTTTTGGGGTTTTTCTCCGGTACTGGGAACTGAACTCACGACCTTGTGCTTGCCAGGCAGGCACTTTGCCGCTGAGCTAAATCCCCAGCCCCAACTTGAGGCATTTATAGGTAAGTGGCTGCAACTTTAAAATATAATCTTAAGTGAAATAAGTCCTAAACGTGTGCTTAAGTATGGCATGGTTTCTTTTATATGAGAAATTTGTGGTGTGTGTGCATGTGTGTGTGTGTGTTAGAGGAAAGTTTAAATAATCCCCCAAATTACCTATTGTATTGTTTCAAAAATATTCAAATATGGATACTAATTTATTTGATTTATGCTACTAGTTTTTCTTAGTTCATTAAAAAGAAAGTTTTGTGCTATTGTGTATTGCTTCTTTATAAGAGAAATGTCTGTCTGTCTTGTACTCTGAGTAACTACTTGGAAGATAATAATACACAGTATATTAACTATTATTCTCATGTTTATTGTGAAAATTTACTATTTTTCATAAAATAAAAAAGAAGTGTCCTCCAATTCTTTAATTGAATCCTCAGCAGTTATACACTGCCTGGGACATAACAGACATTCAAAAATGCACTGAATGCATGGATGGGTACTATCAAATCTGTGTTATTATCTGTGTTAGGACTGTCCTTGTTTTAGCTTAAATCCATTCCATAAAATGAAGGAAAATAAGAGGAAAAGCCTTCAAATGCGTTTTAAAGATACACTCTACGACCTCCACTCCTCACCTTTCCTTCTGAAGCACAGACATGGCTGGAAGGCGGGCGAGGTGCTGCTAGTACCGAAGCAGTTGGATTCCGTGCGGCTCCTCTTACCCCTGTAATATCTGTTGGCTGTAACTCCTGGCTTTCTCTTCGTGGCTTTATTCCCAGAACTGCATGTAAAGTTTTTTTCTGAAATACTGAAAAAGAACTTATATTTTAAATTCGTTATCTTTTTGCCTGAAAAGTGGCTTCTTCTTTTCTGTTGAGATTGCATTTTGTGTGGGCTTTCCTTTTTCTGTACTATTAAAGTTAGAACTTGGAACTGTAAATTGCAAGCAAGCCAACCATACTGTGGTAGACAGTAAAGAGATACACACACCCAAGTGGGAAGAGAAAATAAAGATGACTAGAATGGCTTTTTAATATGAATTAATGTGAGGAGGGTAAGCAAAGTTCACTGAGGTTCTACCAGGTGTGAAGCTCTATGCATGTATTCATATTTAGTCATTAAAAACATCTGGGAAGAAGTTATTATTCTTCACCTGTTGCAACAGAAAATTGAGGTTAATAACAGCAATATTTCCCAATTTTAAGTACATTATATACCATATATATTGCTAAGCACTTCACATTTATTAACAGCTTTCATTTCAGAAAAACCCTGTATAATATACATATTTTATCCCAGTTTTAGAAGATGAGAAAAGTGGAACATAAAGAAATTTCATAGTTTGCTTAAATTAATATAACTACCAGATACTCTAGTCTAGACACAGCTATTATTAAAGATATGCCCTTTTCTGCCACACCTTTTTGTCCCTCAAATGAAGCAGAATAGCCAAGGAACTGACTAGTGCAGATAAAACAAAACACAACTGTTAGCTGAAGAGCATCAGTTGTCCTACAGTTTGGTTGGTTATACTTGCTAACTAAGTCACAGTCATTTACACATTGCCACATTCATCCAAAACTGGAGAGGCAGACTCCATTTATTTCTAAATACCTGCCAGTGTATTCTGATTTGGAAATTGGTTGAAAATTCTCACAGAGTTTAGATTCTTAACTCACTTCAAGTTGAGCAATATCTTCTCTTCTTGCTCTCTCAACAAGCAAATAGATTATAATTAAATGCTAATAAAGAAAGCATTGTCTATCCTATCTTCGTATATGCATGCATGTATATACATGCAATTATGTTTTTCAAAATAGTGTTCTTATAGGCAAGTTGGGGACATGATAATTCATAATGAGACTTATACATGGCACTTAGGGTAAGAGCCTTGTCTCCCTCAGTGAGGAAGGGGAGATGCTACTATTTACCTTATCTGATTACTTGGGACAGCACTGAAAATAATCCACCTAGTAGGGAGGCCAACATAGAAAATGCACTTAGCAAACTGTTGCTGCTGTTGCAGTCCCAAATACATTTGAAAATACCAAGTCTGGTGCTGTGGTCATGGCAGAGCCTGTGAAGATTGGACCTCAAGGAGAGAGCTGGTTTTTAGAGCGTTCAGAAGATTAAGTGTAATGTAGATAAATCATAACACAGGCCATATGATTAAATGGCATTTCCTATTAACTTGCATCTAGGTGCCAGATACTGTCACAATTCCTGTCTCTTGCAAAAGAAAGCATTTGTGCTCTATAAGACTGAAAAAAAATGGAAAGGAGATGAAGGTATTTATATATGGTAAAAAGCTCATGGAATGTACACAGGGTCACTGTTTCTCTCTCTCTATATATATATATAAAATATATATAATGATATAATTGTTACTAGATAACAATTATATATTATTATATACTAAAAATTATATATATATGTATACTAACCATTTTCTAAAATTGACAAACTAGAAAATTTAAAAGAATAAATTTTTTCAATCTTGATTTTCATTTCCTAAGTAAATTTCAAAGGATTCCTAACCAACTCCCTAGGACCTCTGCAATTACCACAAATGTTCGTTTATGTGAGGTTCTCATGCCAACTCTTAGAAAGAAATGATGTTTTCTCCTTCCAAATATCATATCATATCTTTAGCCAAGGGCAGAGCTCTGGGATAATATTTTTATTCTCTCAGAACTTTATCTCCATAAATGCAAAGGCCACCCACTGTTTTCAGATTTCCACTGATGTCACCTCCTTCACAGAATATTCCCTGGTGCCTCATCCAGAGGTGAACCGGTTCTTCCTTCATAAATTTGTACTATCACTCTCCTTCCTATCTTTCTCCCCTTCCTTCTACCTTTGTCTACTCTTCCCTCTCCACCTCTCCCTCCCTCCATCAACCTCTACCTGTATCTCTATCACTCTCACTGCACAAGTGCCCCAAATAGTAACTTTATACACTTACACAGATCTTGACACAAGCTCTTCGACATATACTTCCTATACTTCCTCTTTACCTTTTATTAAGCATTCAGTATATGCTAGACAGCAAAATCATTGGTTACACTTTATTGAATGTTTCTCTTTTGCCATAAGTCTCTCATAAGGGCTTGGGTATATTACCTCATTCTGTCCTCAGGGTTAGCTGAACTAGGTTCCATTTACATGCTTGTTCCATAGGCTGGGCAGGTGAGAGAAACTCAGAGAATGTGACCTTTTACTTGGTCTCTGTTTACTTGGTCTCCAGACCCCATGTTCTTGACCCTGGTGCTAACCACCATTGCCATTTACTCAGACTGAATGGGTTGTAAATGCCTTGACCTTGCTTTTAAAGTTTCAAAGGTGAAGGAAAAATTTTTTTGGTGTTTACCTTAGATAGCCTAGTTATTCAAGTCATAACTTTGTTTTCTTTTCCACTCCAAGAGAAGGAAAAGCAACAATTTTAAACATTTTCTAATATTACTAACTGTTCCATTTGATCCACATTAATAACATGTACCATTACTCACTGTAGTACAGAATAGAAATTTGATCCAGATTTAGAAAAAAATCAGAGGATAGATGGAAGCCTGAAACTGAGATCTATTGCAAAGAAAGGATGATAGCTAGCTTAGTGAGTATATTCATCCAAGCTGTTCTGAAAATGCAATGTGCTCTGAATTATTTTCTTATCTTATCCTCTTAAGCGGGAATGTAATGAGGCAATACTGTCGTTCTTTAAAGATGGATTAAATATAGCAAAAACCAAGCATATTTCTATTAACACTGGCTGAGCTGCTGTCATCTTGATAATCAAGATTCACACTCTGTTATGAATGTATGAAAAACTTTTACTTCGTTTAGAAAGGAAACTCATAGTGAGATCAGTCTTGAAAGTATAAAATGCACGTTATTCTCTTCAAAGGGATACATAAAGAGTTAAATATGCAAAAAATCCAATAAAAGTTTGAGCCTTGGCATTCTCTAAAGACACTTTCAACTATACATGGTCTAATATTATGGAAATCATAATTGCTTCCAGGGGTCTGGAAGATGACCTGGCTTCTAAGTCAAACTCATCGCTATTGCATATCTTTAAGGTCATTTGGCCTCAGCTTTCAAAGTGGGAATTCTGGGACCACAATGTCTGGCAAATATTAAGTACTCCCAACGTTAGCTGTTAGGAATGTCATAATCTGTTTTTAATTGATGAAATGTTTCTAAAACTTTACTGCAGATCAACCATGAAGCTCTATGGATATTATTAGTACAACCCATATCATTTTAAGCCAAGATCAAACAGTCGTTTATTGGGAAAGGAAGAGTGCCTTAATGCTTTCAATGACTTTTATATTATTGTTTTTCTTTGTTTTCTTTTTAGAAGTCATGCGTATGTCTAAGAAAGCATCAGTTATAACAAATCTCACTGTTAAATGTGTGACAAAATTACTACCTTAGATAAGGCAGTTTACTCTTTATAGGAAGTTATTCTAATAAGGCAATTCTTCCCTCATTTCTCTCTCCCTCATTTCTTTAATAATCAATATTCACAAGTACTGGGTTACCCAGTCTATTTCTCATTTGACAAAGACAGCGAACAGGGCGAGCATCCGAGAATGAGCTTCAAAAGAGAGGCAGCCTAAGATAACCCACGCTTTCCCAGGTGAGCCTTCTCATCCCCGTGAGGCATTACTAACTATCTTTGCACAATCGCATTTACCACATAAAAAACTCTCACCAATCTCAATTTTTAATACATTTATTTTCAAAATAAATTGTAAATATATGATTTAATAATTTTAAATATTTATGCAATCACATTTACAACTTCTAATCAAACAACTAGGTAGTTGAGATTTGTTAATATAATTCTAACTCAGAGTGAAGTAACGGCCTTTGTATTAGTATGTTTAACTTTATCTTCAATAAATGCACAAGTTTTTAAGTTTTTAAAAATATTGAAGTTCTGTAGTACTAAAATCTACCCCAAATCCTGCCTTAAAGGACTCAGGGCTGAAAAATGATGAATTCCAAAATTCACACAAATAGTGAGGCTCTTTTGTAGGATAAGGTTGAGATAGCAAATGGTTTTACGTCAAGTAACAGCAATGATTTGGGCTGTACTGATTTGTGTTTCATCTCAAGTCAAAAGGGGGAAAGAAATCATAGTTGAAGCTATGAAAGCTATGAAGCTCTCCGAGATAGAATGCTGCTGGAGCGCGTTGTAATTGATGAAAATGTCTCTTGGATGAGTCTGTTTATATGTGATTGGTGCAGCACGGTTAGACAAGCGGGAAAAATAAGCTCTCATTTCATGAGAGATGGGTGGAGATTTTCCAATCATTTTCCAAGGATAAACTCAGGTTCTAGAAAGCATCAGAAATTTTAGTTGATTTTTTTTTTCAACTAAAATAACCCTTTGGCAATGTATACGTCCAAAGTTGTGAGATTTTTCTCCTTTTGCTTCCTTTTCTTTTTTCTGCTACCTTTGAGATTGTAAGCCACATGAAAGAGGGTTTTTAAAGCGGCCCGACAGACCCTAGACTGTAAAATTTAAATTCCTCTGCATTTGTAAGTGGAACAGATAATTCCATTCACTCAACAAATAGTGAATATGACAAACCCTGTGGTAGGTGTTGGAGATACAACGAAGAAAATGAACACCATGGAGTTTTTATTTAAAACAGTTACTTCAAATGGTGATGAGTCCTATGCCAGGAGGCACGGAAGTGTTATGGCAGTCAGTGTTATGAAAAATACTTCCGTCTTCCCTATTGAACACATGACAGATTATATGTCCCAGCCTATTAAGGCTACTTTGTAGCTGCACAACTTATTTTGACCAGTAATATAAAGTAGCTGTGCTGTGAATTATTTCAAGATATACCTTTAAAAAGCCAAGTTATGCCCGGCATGGTGGTGCACTCTTGTAATAGTAGCACTCAGAAGGCTGAGGCAGAAGGATTGCTGTGAGTTTAAGGCCAGCCTGCAGTGCATAGGGAGACTTCATCTCAAAAAAAAAAAAAAAAAAGCCTGCCTGGCAAGCTTGAGTTCCTAAGTTCCATTTCTCATACCTACCCCACAAAAAAGCCAGAATACATTATTATTTCCTTCTTGTGGTCTCTGACATCATTACAAGGGTAGTCAATCTGGAAACTTGGGTTCTAAAGTGCAGTCAGTGCAGAAGACGGTTCTCTGCAGACCCATGACATATATGTACCCCGAGCAAGGAATACACTGAATGTGAGAAAGCCCTGAGATTTAGGGCTTGTTCGTTACTACAGGGTAATATAGACTATCCCGATCTGTATGGGTGCTGTGTGGGACATACAGAACATGCAACTAACCCACATTTAGTGCTGAGGGTGTTTCCTGAAGTTGCAGACGCACGTTATCTCCCTACTAGTCTTGCCACTCGCTCACTGAGAACAATGAGGACATAGCAACTCGCACCATGAGTTGAAAATAAAGCTATTATTTAAGAAATGCAACTTTAATGCTCTTGCAGTGTCTCTTAGCCAAAATAATGATTCTACCTTGGTACTGCTACACTGTATAGTTGGGAAACTAGCACATGTTTCTGTATTTGATGACTCTCAGATCATTTGTTAGGGCTGGGGATATAGCTCAGTGGTACAAGGGCCTGTCTAGCAAGTGCAAGGTCCTGAGTTTGATTTCCAGTACCAATAAATAAATAAATAAGTACATAATTTTTTTTAAAAAAAGCAAGTTAGATTTTGAGGCTGGAGATTTAGCTAAGAGACACAACACCTGCCTGGCAAGCACAAGGTCATGAGTTCGATTCCTGGCTGCAGAACAAAACAAAAAGGAAACTCAGATCATTTGTTAGCTAAACTGAAATGATAATCACATGAAGATATTTATTGTCATCTTATTTCAAAAAAGGTGATCAACAAAATACTATCTTTCTCTTAGCATCACTCTTCTCTATCTTTTTGTCATCTTCCTAGAATGGTCAACTTTAAAACAGATGTGAAAATCAAGACATTAACTTGTGTTTATCACATTTACAGAAAAATTGAAAAATGATCATCTTTCACTAGCATTGACATACATACATACATCAGATGTCTTTCCCTTAAGTTGCAACTGATACAATACTGGTAAAATGAAACACCTTACTGCAAATTTGACTTCAAGGAAACTTGTAGATTTTCCAGTGATTTGCATGGTCCTTGACTTAAAAAATCTCTAAAAATCTTTGCACATTATTATTATTGGTATTTTCAGTTTTTGAGTCATCAAACATGTACCTACTAAAATTGACCAGTTCAATACTATCTACTGCTTCAGAAAGTTTGAAATCAGTAGGAATTTTGAATGAGCAATTTAACCAGAATTGAGTACTTAATATTTCAAGGATATATGTTTATATATTTTTTTCAAATATCCCATGTGCCTTAGGCATTCTTCACCACATCTCACTTTAATTCTTCCTACTCTTAATGCAGACAAACTTGAGTGCTTGTCTCCCATGAAATGATTTATAAAGAAATCTTCCATTACCTTTGCTGATAAAAATGCTTCCCATTGCACACTATTGCATCTTTAAATAGACATTCATCTCAACCCAGGAAAATTCTTTTTAGTGATTATAGTGCCATGATTTACAGTTGTCAGCTTAGAGAAAATTAATCCAAAAAACTTGATGAAGTCTAAGGGAAAAAAAAAGAAAGAAAGAAAAAGCACAGGTAATGAGTATTCAACCAAAGGAGAATATTTTAGAGTCATCTATTACCTTTGACAAATACAGGCATACCCCTATGGATTTAAAATAAATATTGAAGAAATGCACCGAATCTTTGTAAATTCTTTGCACAATCTTCCTACTGAATCACCAGAAGCAAAAACAAAACAAACAAACAACAAAAAAAATGGAGACATCTCTAAGTGAGAGAGATCAGGATGTTTTCAATAAAAGTTATTCAGCTACTCTGACTGAATCCCATTTTAAAATATGCTCATCAGCATCCGCGTAGAACATCTATGGAGAGAGAGCATTTAGATTTCTTGCACTTAAATCTGCAGACTCAAGTTATTTGCATACAATCTGCATGAGCATAGGATTAGCAGCCACAGTGTTTGATTCCTCTGATTCTGATGGACCCCTGGGGACTGACTCACTGCACCTCAATGCTTTCTCACTACATTAAAGTGTCCCGAATCTGATTGGCTACATCTTGATAAGCCCAACTATGAACTATCTGTCAAGGAAGTTTCCACATTTGGTTCTCTGGTGTGATTGAAAGATACAGTAACTAAACTTTTAGAATTATATGCAACATGGAGAAAATTGGTTCATGTGTATAACACACCTTAATTCTTTCTTTACCCTTCTCCCTTCTTCTTTGTTTCCCCTCCACTTTAGAAAAGATCTATCTCCCGGTTTCCTACGATCGCCACTTTCTGAAACTTCAAGGAAGTCCTCTTTTGTGAGTGTCTCTACTTGTGCTGTGCTGGCAGCCTCCACTTCCTGAACTGATTCAGAACATTCACCTTTCACCATCATTTGGACCTTAGGGAAGACCCTGAAGCCATATGGTGGCAGACCTGGCGAATAAGGTGGATGAGCACACACTATGACGTTTTTAGGAGCCTTTCTCTCCATTGGATCGCACTCAGCTCAGCATCCACTGTATTTTTACCACATCGCGTGAAGACATTCCTGAAACAAGACTTCCAGAATTGCTTCAGAAAGTAAAAACAACAATGGCATAAATGTGTTCAAAGTGAGGGACAATATTTTGAGTGGAAACACATTACCATAAATGTGTCTTTTATTGCAATAACTTTAAAAAATCTAAGCCTTCGTTGTTTGTTTCAATTACATGATCTATTTTCTTAAAGCTCTGATTTATCAGGATGTAAAATGGAAATAGAGGCCGTGACAAATGACATTACTTCATCACTAAAACTATGATCATGATTTGTGAAACTTCAAATTTCAGAAGTTCTCTTTGAAGCATTTTCCCCTTTTGCTTCCAGAGTGACTGTGTGTGAGCCTATGTGAAAAGGTTTCAGCCTGGCTTATGTTTAGCACAATAGCTTCATTTACAGGAGATATTATATGGGGATCGCTCTTTCATTTCATGGCTCGCCATGTGTCCCAATGCAAAAGATACAGATTACAGAGTGAGAACTCCGGTAATTATAGCCTTCCAAATCCTAGCCTCTCAAAACTTCTCATTTCACAGGGCACCATTAGTTTACTTTCTAAAAGCTGACTTCAGCATTTTGGCAGATGTTTTATGAATGTTGTAAATGGGTACAAAACAGAGAATATCCTAATACTGAGAGTAGTAAATATCATTGTCATAAGCCTAAGGCTTCACTATATACATTACAAGAAAGTACTCTCCAAAGAGAACCGTTAGGAGTTAAAAGAGAATAAATCACTATTGTAATAATCATAAAAAGGCAATTGCAGGCTGCTGTTAGATAGTCTCTGAGTAACCAGGTGCTAATAATTTCACTATATTAGTGAAGACTTACAGTCGTATTGGTCTGCTCATTTGGATGGTATTTGCTTCAGCATCAGGAAAGCTTAATATCTTCCTTTTAAACTCGAGTTATTAACTTGACCCTGTTATTAAGAGATTGAAATCCTTAATTTAAGGGTAATTTACAGTGGTACCTATAACATTAGTTCCAAATGGGACATTAGCTAAGCATGGAGTGGAAGGCATTCCTGCACTCTTATGCTCTATTAAGGCAGGGACGGGATCCGGCCTATGGGACACCTGGTAGATACATGCACCTTTATCCTGTGTCTCTCAGTTCACAAATCCTATACAGTTCCTGCAAAGAAATGTAAATATAGAGGTCTAAATTGCTTCACTTTATGTGCACAGATCTAAAGTGTTACTTTTTCCATAATGTTAAAAAAAATCAGTTTTGGTAGAAGTCTGTATACTTACAAATTTTCAATTTTAAGATTGTGTAACTAGAGACTTTTAGTTCTGTAATTCATCAGATGTCAACAATATAGTCTTTTACAAGATTTTACTTCATTTTACTCTTACCAAAAAAATCCCATATCAATAAGATAGTGATGTGGAGGGGTTCACTGAAGCATATAATTTCTACTGAGGATTCAGTAGGGATCTTTAAGCCAAATAAAGCAGGGACACCACTAGTCAGTCAAAATTCCCAGAGAAGACAACTGTGGCTTATTTCTCACTAGGATGGACGATGCGAAGGGATCTGCTATTCCTCCATTTGTCCCAAACAGTTCCTGGCACTAGTCAAAGCAAGAGAGAGATTGGTCCTATGTACCTCAGTGGTTCTCAGCCCTGGCTCTGTAGAACCATCTGAGATAACTTTTAAGAACATAGTATATCGACCCCACTTTAATCCCCCAAATCAGAATTCCAATAAGACATTTAAACTTTTAAATTCCTCGTGTAATTCTGAAGTCCATGTAAGGTTGAAAATCTGGATCTACTTACTTACTGTGATTGTGAAATCAAGAAAACCATTCCAGACCCAAAGTATCCTTTGCACTGGATTTGCTGTCATACCTAATATTTGACAATTAAAATAACTCATTGGTTGTTAATTGCACTGGTCAATAAATACATTAATGACTACAAGTGTGGAGATCCCAAATTGATGTGTGCTGTGAGAATAAAGTACATACCAAATGTCAAAGACCAATTCACAAGTACTACAATAATAATTTTAGTGTTAATTTCATTTTGAAATAAAAATGTATTAGCTATGTTTTAAATAAAATATATTAAGAAAATTAATTTCACTTTTTAAATTTTATTGTAGCTAACAAATTTATCTGTGACTGTCTTTCTATTTTTATCGGAAATTTATTGGAAATAAATTTATTGGAAATTTATTTTATTGGAAATTTATCTGCTGAAATTTATTTTGATGTGTAAAGACACAATTGGTCTATCAATTGGTACAAAGTTATTTACACATCAGCCTATTTAAAACTGCTAATTCTATGCCCATTGTGGCACTTAGAAAAAGTGGAAAATGCAACCTGCAGATTGTCAAGGTTACAGAACATTTCTTTAATTTGGAACACTGATGCAATACTGTATACGGTCATTGTAGCAAGTGGTGTGAGTTTAGATAAACTTTGTTTCATAGCTGAGACATTCTAGTTTTTGCTTTCCTCTTTCTGATAAAGCACAGCTTTGAGAACTGGGTTCCCCTTTTAAGGTTATTCTACATGAAATATTATGAGTCTCTTTATTCTGCTGATTTGGGCTGATGTTTCGGCCCTTAACACTGCCCATGACATCATAAGACAGCCACTTCACATCTTGGATTCTGTTTTTTCATCTATAAAATGGAAGTAAAAATACTGTTCTAAGGACTAATGAAATATTATGTGAAATAAAACTCAATCCAGTGGCTGTCTAAAAGTGGAATTTAAGCAATGACTATCAATTATTCTTCCTCTTTCTCCACATGGGGAACATCTATTCCTTAAAACTCACATAAAATGTTGCCTATACTGTGAAGTCATAGCTCTGTACTTTCCCCTCAATTTTCCAAGGAATATCATATACATTTTAGTGTAATTATTCTGTGACATATGTATTCATCTTCATGAGGCCATTGTGAACTTCCTGAGGTCAGAGCCTTTCTAATTCTTCGTAGTCCCAGTGTCTAGCACAAAACCTGGAATCCACCAGATATTCAAAATTTTCTGGGTGGATGGAAGGATGGGAGAATGGCTGAGTGTGTACAGGTTAGCCCTTGACATTTTGGGGGTGGGAGTACAACAAAAACATTTGGATACTTCCATAAATATCAGTAAGGTAAAGAAAGAAGGAACATCTGTTCTGATGTTTTCTGTTTTGTATACAGAACATCTGTTTTGTATACCTGCTCACCTGAATCTGGCCAGCCAGCTTGCAAACAGTCTATGAGGGGCCTTGCTGTCACTGCTGGAGGAATACAGAAAGGCAAATACCCTTGCCATATTGTCATTCCAAAGCCTTACATAAAATCATAACCCGAACAGCTGCTAGTCTTCACTGTCTTTAAGCCTTGCCTGTCTGCACTTCCAGTCACACTCAACAATACTCTTCCCAGCCAACACCAGCACATCCCACTTCTATTCTACTGCTGTCCCACTTCTATTCTACTGCTCAAGCAAATATCCTCCTGAAGTGCCCCTCTTTGTCCTGGCATACCTCTAATGCTGGCCCCACTTCAGGCTCAGGAAATTCTGCGCCACAAAGGTATGTTTAAAATGTTGCTGTATTGTTACTATTCAGACCAGTATAACACCTATGCAAGCTCGGTCCTCACACAACATATTGTTCACTGTTCCAATGGGCAATTAAACTGCTCTTCTTGATCTATCAGTTATTTGTTCTTGTCATGCCTTCTAGATTATGAGATTCTAAATGGAAGGATCCTATTAAATGTATTCCTTGTGAGTCCCAGCTGAGGATCTTAGACTCTATACTGTAGCAGTAGTGAAGTGTATTCTTAGGATCAAATATTCGAGCCAGCAAGCAGAATAGCTGTCTGAAAGTTTTTACCTTTGGTTTTCACAGTAATAAATAATTATTCTATCTTTATATTAATTATAAATGTAATATCTCAAACCTTCTGATTCTTTCCAAACACAGAAAAACTCTAAGTTCTCTTTAAACAAAAGGATGCAGTCCATACTCCATCTGTCTTGCAGGAAGTGATCAGCATTAAACTGGGTGAAGAAGGGGAGATAGAGAGAAAATCACTGCTACAAGGGGCTGGGGGGTTTAGCTTAGCGGCACAGTGCCTGCCTGGCAAGCGCAAGGTCGTGAGTTTGATTCCCTGTACTGGGAAAAAAACAAACAAACAAACAAAAAAACAAACAAGAAAAAGAAAATCACTGCTACCGAGAGCAAGATATGGAACGATGTCAAGGTAGAGTGGACTAGGTCATAATTTTAATACCTTATAAAATAAATTTCAAAATATTAACTTGAAATTGACTACTTGAGGTGTAGACAAATTAACTATTCAGTGAAAGGTTGATCTCTTTGTATTTAAAATATGAGGGATACACTCTACAACATTTTAGCATAAGACATTTTTATTTAGAGTATTAGACAATCATAACCAAATAATATGAGAATAACAACAGTTGTGACACAGTGTGTCATCTTCAAAGTACTTTTTCAAAGTATGAGACAAAAACCAAAATGATTCTTACCAGAAAGCCAGAGCAACATAATATTTTTTATTATTTGAAGCTGCCTTCATTCAGCATTTCTTAACTCCTCATTAGAGAGCATTAATCACCTCTCACTTACAAGAAATGTAACTATAGGAATGAAATTTTCAGACCTCAGTCTAAGTAAACACCATGTTTCAACTCAGCTTCAAATTTTATTTTGCACAATTATCAGGTGACACCCATGGATCTGCAGTAAATTTGGTAGCACAAGCTGTAGCCTCAAAGGTGGAAGCCTAGGTTAATCAGCAACAGCTATTTTTTGGGCTTATGTCAGCAGTGTTTTACGGTTGCAGTCTTAGGCTGCTTGTTAGGCTTCCCAACTCAGTTCTAGTCAGGGGCCAAACATATATCCAAGACAGAACCTCCAAATTTATTGAGCTTCATGGAATCAGTCTAATTATTTGATTCTATGACAGGGGCTTGAACAACTATTGAATCCATTCATTCATCCCGGCCTTTCCCCAGGTTTTCCACCTAGCTGCTTAGCATATTAAAATGCTCTTCTAAAGTTTGAAATCTTCCACTATGTAATGTTGTCATGATAACAGTATTTACTTCTCAGACTTATTGTGAAAATTAAATGAGAACATTGTTTAGAACAGAATATAGATGATGTTCGATAAATGATAGGTGTTGTTTCCCCAAGTAGAGGAAGAATACATGCGAAATAGAAAACAGGCCAATTTACAGATGTAAAAACATTTTTAAAAACATCACTTAAATGTTAAAGCAAAAGCTGAACCGTGCTGGTTCTCGGTCTGGATCCCAGATTCACAGTTTACAAGCTCTGTGGTACTGAACGGATTGATTAGGTTTTCTGAGTCCCTATTTCCTTATCTAGAAAAAGCGACTAGTAACAGCTGCCCCATAGGTTGTGAGGATTCAGGGAGATAGATAAAGCTCTGAAACTCAATAAATGTGAAAGTATAAAAGGATTAAATTAGCGCTGCTTTTGTTTGTAGGCTGGTTCACCCAATGCTCTCTTTCCTTGGTGATTCTCCCTCAAATATATACGAAAACAGTAGGCCTTATAACCACCAAACTATTTTAAAATAATCTGGCTGAGCTACAGCTGTGCCACCTTGTTATCGCAGCGTGGGCCAGCGATGTGTTTACCTGTTGAAGTTTTAGACAGCACATCAATAACAGGCAGAACATTTTGCAAAGCTGAATGTACTGTGAGCGTCCCAGAGACACAGAGTGGGCTGCGTAGATCACCAGGACGCTGCCTGGAGGTCAGTGTGGTCCGGAACCTGACCTTAAAGAGATCATGGCTCAATGGTTCACTATTAGAGTTTGTAAAATGTCTTTTCAGAAACACAAATTCTTCCCCCTGTGCCCACCAGAATTCTTGTCAGAGCTCCAACGGCCTTTATCTTGTCCCTTCAGATAACTCCAAAGAAATGAATCATCTTTGATCTCACTAGTTTGTCCAGCCCCAAACTTCACTAGATCAGTAATTTAGTTTCCACTAAATTCTTATTAAATAAAAATGACCTATTCAAAATAAAAACACAAGGGGCTGGGGATTTAGCTCAGTGGCACAGCGCCTGCCTGGCAAGTGCAAGGTCGTGAGTTTGATGCCTGGTACCGGAAAAAAAACAAAACAAAACAAAACAAAAACAAAAACAAAATAAAAACACAGTGTTGATGGCATAAAAATGGTACAACCTCTGTAGAACATTTCTTAGAAAGAATTCACAAGAAATACTGAAGTGCTTATGCCCCATAACCCTGCAATTTTACTCCTATAAAACAATTCAAAAGAAAAATAAAGTTATATCCACAATTAGATTCTATGCTGGCAATATTATTTGGAAAACTGTCAATAGGTAACAAAGCAAAATTGCTTAAGTAAGTTATGATATATCATGTGATATGTGTCTACCCTAAAAGAAATAATTATAAAGATATTATTGTAATATTTTCTGAAGCGATATTTGGCAACAGCAGTAGTACATAAAAACCTCAATTATGTTATCTCAATAACTATACAGAATAGATATAACCATGTCTAGCTGCTACAAATAACAGCTATAGTATAGAAAGTTGTTAATGCAGGATGGCCAAATTACTGGTATTTCATATGATGGAAAGCTTCTTTACATTTTTTTAACAATTAAACAGAACAGTGAGGTTTATGACTTTTCTTGTCACATATAACATTAAGTTCCAAGAAGAAGAGCAGGAAATTGAAGTAGCCTTGTATATGTCTCACACCAGATCAGCACACAGGACACAGACCTAGCATGAACATTGTTATGAATTTGTGGTAATGACTTAATTCGCTGTCTTTCTCCTTTACTACCTGTGAGTTTTCTGTGAGGGCAGGGACTGTATATTTCTTATTCTGTATTTATTTGTGACATTTTACAATAGTAAAATTTTAAGTTATATGTAGTTTGTTTAATCATAAATGGTGATTACTGGTGGAAATTAATTCATAAGGTATAAGTTATAAACTGAAGACATGGCCAACCCATGTCAAAAATCATTTTGAACATGTTTACTTAGATTTCTTTCTGATCTTTAAAGAAATAATATCCATATGGACTGTGCTGCCTAAAATGCAGTCTTCTCATACATTGGCTATTATCTGGAGATCTACTGCAAACTCACCCTTTTATTTTAACACATAAAATGGTTTAAAATTTTGTCAGTCATTTACACCTGGTATTTTGCTGAAAGCTGACTGATTGGGGAATCAGACTTTTTACATGGACCGGGAAGCACATGAAAGGTCAGTAGAAGCATACTAAAGGTATATTTTGTTTATTTTATAACCAGGAACAGGTATAGCTTCTTTGATTTGTATTTGCACAATTGCAACTCAGTTTTAACATAATGTATAAGAAAAAACCTATAGTGAGACAAGTACTCAATTTAACAACAATCTTCAGTTATACAAACATACACTGCATATGCTTGTTTATAATATTTTGCTTATAGATGAAAATCAAACCATAAGAAAAGCATGTCACATTGAGGACTCATTTAGAAAGGAGTTTTCTAGATGCAATTCAAGAATAATTGGCAATTTTTAAAACCTTTAATTTTTTTCAATTCACAATCTGGAGTTGTATTATTTAGCTCTTAGAGAAATGAACCCAGAAAGGCTTTAGAGATAATCTGATTTTATAAATGAAAAACTGCATACTCAAAGGGGTCATTGCTTGTTGGTGATATAATCCAAAAAGCTCAAGGTCACTCACCAGTTAATTGCTAATCCAAACTCAAAAACTGGGCATTATCTCAATCAAGGACACCTTTTCATACATCGTAATGAATTCCTGAGAGGTGTGTCTGAAATATAAAATTTAATATTTTCAAGGGAGATTTGATTGAGCTTATAAAATAATATTCATTTAAGCAAGGAAAAAAGTAAAGAAACAAAGATCACCAAACCTTACTCATGGATTGGAATCATGGATATAATTTTGGGGGACTATGGGTAATGACAAAATATTCTTTTAAAACCTTTCCTTACACAAAAATATAACATGCCCTTAAAATTTCACTTTCAGATTTACTTACTTGAAAGTTACTTTGGGTATTTTAAACTTTCTTCAAGTCTGTTCTCAATGTCTCTGCAGCTACAAAGAGTTAAAATGGAATCTGATTTTAAAACTGAAGTATAATTTCAACAACCTCACATCTTTTAAAGCCTCCGTGCCTGGGAAGATAAAATAAAACAATTTTATGTGATTTTTTTTCAAGCAGTGAGCTTTGAAAGTCATCCTTCTAATATACAAATTCTTTGATTTGTAGTGGTCAGCGTTTGATTGAAAATAGTACATATTGTGCAGTGTACAAACTGAACACAGATAACTCATTTCAGAACTCACTTTGAAGATGCTTACTTAGAACCACTTTTGATGTTCAAAGAAATAATGTCCGCATAAGACACGGGAACATATTTCTCTATCAAAAAGATAATTTGCCACAAGCAATTATAGAGCATAAATTTGATACAATACTGCTTCTGGAATTTTGAGACCCTTAAAAAATTTCCCTTTCAGTTGACAAAGCGTGGGACACAGGGACTTTTAAAGTCTATTAAGTTTAATGATCTTTCCGTTTTAATACAGAAAATTAAAGACCAACTTCTTTAACGAAATTTTTACATTTAAGATGATGAAAGGCAACTAAAGAAAAATGATTTGCTGAAATGGTTGTATATTAAAGTGAAATGTTTGACCTCTTATAAAGAGCTGTCTATAAATACCCGGTTTGTAACCAGTTTTTAGGCAAGTGGTATAGGTCACATCAAACGAATCTAAACATTGCAACTGACTTTACATGAAATTTTGTACAGATTTTATATTTTAAAATTTGGTTTTTAAAATAACTTGGAATAATTCTTATTTTAATTCATAAATGATTCTTTTTTGTATTGGTGTGCATTTCCAGTACATAGCGGTTACAGTCATCTCGGGGAACTGGTACATATACATGCCGCATCTTGACCATTTCTCCCCCCTCCCTTCCTCTTCTCATCCTTTAGAACTTGCAGCTTGAAATGAAGCTACGGTTTGGTCATGGTCTGAGAGCGTCCCTCACAGTTTCTTGTGTCGGAAATGTGGTTCTCAGTATAAGCCCCGGGATGTGCTGTGGAACCTTTAAGAAGCGGGGTTTAGCGGGGACTACAACACCGAGGGGCCTGCCTTTGTAAGTAGCTGATACAGTTCTTCTAAGACACTGGTTATTTTGGAAAGAAGCTGTTATAAAAGAAAAGAGCAAAACTGGTCTTTCCCCGGTGTCTCTGAGGGTTCCTGCCTTGCTATGTGATCTCTCTCACGGGATGCCACCGTGATGCAGCACCCATGGCACTTCAGGAAGATCCTCCTAGAGCTAAGACAGTACTGTGCATGCCCTTCAGCGCCAGAACGCGAGTAAAAAAAATCTGTTTTCAGAAGTTTCCCAAACTTAGGTCCTTCAGTAGAATAACAGAAAATGAACTAATGCCTAAGGAGTTCTTTTTGCTTTATAATATTTTGCATTTGTAGGGATAGACTATTAGAAAAATATTTATAAAACTAAACAACATATGGATACTATACATATTTTTTTAGGTTTTCTAATTTACGATTTAATAATGTGTTCCTTAAATCTGATTTCTGATTTTCTTTTTTTTTTTACTAGCCTGTGTTCTCTAAAATATAAATTCACAATGATAGGAATTTATAAAAGAAATTTTTTTCTATGATACAGCAAGTTTAAACAATTTTGGCTCATACTAAATCAGCAATTTACTGTAAGGCCTTTCTATGACTTCTGATACACTCATGTGTATCATGAATCTGTACTGGGAGGTTTTTCATAGCTTATGACATATGAATAGTAAAACATCTTTTTACTGTGCGTCATCCTAGACTAGAATTTGAAGAGAACATCAGTGAATATAAATTTAATTACTAATCACAAAGTGACTTTTTTAATCCTTATGATATTATGTAACATGTGTGCAATATTTATGTTCCCAAATGTGGCAGAAACTGTTGGTAGATTATGGCATTATCTGTTCTACCTGTCTTCCTTGGTACTGAACATTTGGTCTTTAGCTGGCTGCGCTGCCACCTTGAATAAAGTCTGTATTTACCTGCCCTCCGTGTGCTGTATAAGAAGACATGAAGACATAAGACATGATAGCATTTGGACATTTTTAAAAGCTAGCTAGTGTGTGCTCTCTGAAACTTCTATATTTTATTTCCCATGTTGTTACCCTAAGCTCACATGTACTGTTTACCGAGTGTCCATTGCATTGTATGCCTTACCACTCGCCACAGCAGTTCTCAGATGTGAACCTCGTTCTCACAGTTCAAAATGCCTTCTTATTTTTGGAATTTTCTTCCGCTGTGAATAAAGCATAGACTGTAGACAAGGTTCAAACATCAGCCATATGCCTATATTGTAATATTCTGTAATTTCATGTACTCCCTGGGCTAGTAAGATTTTTACTCCCTGAATTTAGGAATCTGTCATATAGGAAATGAAGATTCTTTATTGGACTAGAAGGATGCTAAAGAGTTGTCTCATGATATGACATACTTTTTTATTTTGCTTTGTTCTTTTACTTGGTTTATGGTTACAATATTGTTCTTGGGGGATTGGTACATATGTATATACCACATCTTAACCATTTTTATTTCTTTTCCTCCTTGCACCCTGCCTCCTCCAGACATCAGTTTCCTTCACATCCACATGAAGTCTACTTCCATGTCTCCTATCATTTATCTTTTAGTTTTCTTTTTAATTTATATGAAATTCTTGTTTCCCATATCAGAAAAATCAAGTGATAACCCACAGTGTGTGATTTGTTTCACTTAGCGGTATGATTTTGAAGTACATCCATTTTCCTACATTTCCAACTCAAGTTTGTCCTTCCTCACGGCTGAGAAGCACTCCATTGTGTACATGTACTACATTTTCTCTATCTATTCATCTGCAAATGGGCATGTAGGATACTTTTAAGATTTAGCTGTTATGAGTAGTCCTGACATCAGCATAGGTATGCATGTATCACTGTAAGATGATATCTTTAATTCTTTTAAGAAGATACTCGGAAGAGGTATAGATGGGTCAAGTAGAATTTCTATTCTTTTTGTTTGTTTGTTTGATTAGTGCATGTTTGCAGTATGTTTACATTCCTTGTATGGAGTTGGTACATGTACATAATACATCCTAATTCATTTCTTAATCCCCTTTCCTTCCCCTCTGTAACACTTGTTTAGTAGTTACAAATTTCTTTAGAATTTCTTAATCATGGAGAATATTTACTTCTCCATCAAAGGTGATGGATAATTTTGCAAGACATAAAAAAGCCTGGGTTGACAGTTTATTTTTTAGAACTTGAAAAACTTCACTGCAAGCTCTCCTGGTCTTTAAAGCTTATACTGAAAAATCACCAACTATTTTGACAGATTTGAATTCACAGGTTACTTGCTATTTTTCTTTTTTTATTTTAAAGAGAAAAAATAATGAAACAACAATGAAGACAAAAACAATAAAAGCAGTACAGGATTTCAAAATAAGATGATAGGAATTAACAGTGGTTGTTATATATTGTTATCTTCAATGAAGTTGCTCAAATCATCAGATGTAAGAATGCAAGATTGATCAAACCATTAAAGACAATAACAATTCATAAAAAATTAAAAATGATACAGAGCTTCATTAAACAAGGTGGTAGGAATTCAGCAATGGTTGTTATATTGCATATTGTTGTCTTCAAATTAGTGTTCTGAACACCAGATATAAGTATGCAAAATTGATCAAGAGAAAAAAAATGCACAATTTCAGACAAGGTAATAGGAAATTAGTAATTGTTGCTGTATTACATATTGTTATCTTCAAATTGGTTACTCAGATAAACAAATATAGGCATGTGAGAATGATCAGTAAAGCAATACAAATTAGTAGTACAATCATATTAGCTATCTTGTGTGTGGATATATATATATGTATGTATTTTTCCCTTTTTTCTTTCTTTTCTCTTTTACCTCATCTGAGTCCTTCTTTCCTTTTGAGCAGTTTCTTTTCATTTCACAATATCTATTGTACCTTTTAGATTTTATTTACTCGTTCATGTTCTTATACTAGGGAGACAATATGTTTATACATATGAGTCTTATTTATTTCACTTATGAGTATGGTCTCCAGTTACAGCCATTTACCTCTAAAATCCTCAAGTTTATATGGTTTTATACCTGAATAATATTCCATTATATAAAAACACCACATCTTTTTTATCCATTCCTCAGTTGATAGGCATTTGGGTTGTTTCCATGCTTTAGCAATTACACATTGTGCTGCTATAAACATGGGTGCACATATACTGTTCTGGTATGGTGTTTTTAGTTCTTCTGTAAAAATACCCAAAGGGAAAAAGCTGGGTTGAATGGGACCTCTAATCCTAGTTTACTGAGGAATCTCCAGACAGATTTACACAGTGGATACACCAGTCTATACTCCCACCAGCAGTGGAGAAGTGTTCCCTGCAGCCCCTCCAGCATTAGTTATTGGTGGATTTCTTGATGATACCCATTCTTACTGGGGTGAGATGGAATCTCAGTGTTGTTTCAAATTACATTTCTTGAATGACTAATGATGTTGAACATTTTTTCATATATTTATTCTCCATTTGTATTTCTTCATCTGAGAAGTGTGTATCCATTTTAAATGCCCATTTTTGTATTGGGTCTTTAAATTTGCTGGGGGCTGAGTTTTTAAAATTCTTTCTACGTTCTAAATAGAAGTCATATTTTGTCTGAGGAACAGTTGGCTAAAATTGTTTCCCAAGTTGTGGGTTTTATTTTTACTCTGCTGATTATTTCTTTAAATATGCAAAAACTTTTCAATAAAATGAGATCCTAGTTGTGGATTCTCTGAAGTATTTTCCATGCAGTTTGGTTTTTGTTCATGACCTCTCTGCCTACCCCTATGTCTTGAAGATTTTTACCTACTTTCTCTTCCAGTAGGTTTAGTAGTTTAATATTAGTAGTAGTTTAATATTTAATATTATTAGTAGTTTAATATTTAGTATTAGTAGTAGTTTATTAGTTATACTAGTAGTTTATTAGTTAATTAGTAGTAGTTTAATATTAGTAGTAGTTTAATATTTAGTAGTTTTAATATTTAGATCTTTAATCCATTTTGACTTTAATTTGGTGCATAGTGATAGACATGGGTCTAGTTTCAGTCTTTGGCATGTGGCCAGTTTATCTGCACCATTTATTAAAGAGGCTATCTTTCTTCCAGTGAATTTATTTGGAACCTCTGTCAAAGATAAGTTGGTTGAGTGTGTTTGTGGTTGTACAGCATTTTCCAGATCGCTTTTATCAGAGTGACAGACCATCTATTCCTGTTTTCTGTAGTGTTGTTATCATGAATGAGTGTTTGACTTTGTCAAAAGCTTTTTCTGCATTTATTGGGATGATCGTATGGTTTTTGTCTTTGGTTCTATTGACAAAGTGTATTACCTTTATTGATTTGTATATATTGGACCATCCCTGAGTTCCTGGGATGAATCCCACTTGTCATGGTGTATGATTTTCTTGGTGATTGTTGCATTCTGTTTGCCATTTTTTTTTGAGAACTTTTGAACACTCTGTAAACTTTTGAACACTCTAAATCCATTTGTTCACAGATTTGGTTCAGGTCTGTTATATTTTTGCTGATTTTTTGTCTAGTTGACCTATCTCTTTGTGTCAGTGGGGTGTTTAGGTCCCCCATTGCAATAGTGCTATTAGTTTTTTGGTTTTTCAGGTCTATTAAAATTTGTCTTACATAGTTGGGTGCTTCCATATTGTATGCATACTATGTATGATTGTTATCTCTTCCTTTCACAGTTTTTCCATAACAAGTATGTAGTGACTTTCTTTATTTCTTTTGATCATTCTTGATTTGAAGTTCACATTGTCTGCAAACAGAATAGCTGCCCCTGGTTTTTTCTCGGTTCCTCTTGCATGGGGAATTGTTTTCCATCCTTTGAAATTCTTTCTATGAATTTCCTTTTGAGTTAAATGTGTTTTTCGTGTATAGCATGTTGTTGGATTTTGTTTCTTGATCCACTCTGCTAGTCTACTACTTTTGATTGGTGAATTGAGACCATTTGTATTAATGCTTATAAATATGTGTTGGCTTATCTTTGTCATGTTATTTACCTGCTGTTGGTTTCCTACTATTTCTCTATTTAATTGCTTGCTCTGGTAGATGGTTCCTCTGTATTGTTGTTCTTGAAATTGTGGTCATTTTTATCTCTTTCTAGAATATTTTTTCATGATTACTAACCAGAGTCTTGTCTTCCATACCTGAGATTCTATCTTCACATTTGCTCATTCTGCTACCTATACTTTCAGTGGAATTTTTAATCTCATGGACATCTGTTTGATTCTGTTTTGTGGGTTCCATTGCTTTCCTATGTTGAGCATTCATGTTTTTAATCATTTTCCTTAGCTCCTCTACTTTTTAAAATCTGTATCTGCTCTAGAGTCACTAAGCATTTCTTTCCTTGTGTTCAAAATCTCTGTACTTACCTGAGAATTTTTTTCTGATTTTTTTTTTTTTTCCTAGAGCTTCATTCATTTGCCTCACCTGTGGGATGTATGAATCAGAACAGCTCACCAGGCACTGCAGTCCACCAAGTCTGCTGCTCCATTCTACTGCTGCGCCTCTCAGTGGAGGCCTCTGTGGCCATCCACAGTCACCACGCATCTGCAATTTCTAGCAATCCCTCCCACGCAGTGAGTCTGGGCTCGGGAGAAAGCGCTGCCTGCCACCTCCTTCTTCTTTATGAAGCTTCTCTCTTTACTTTCCCCATGGGTTTCAGTTCTCACTTCAGATTCTTTCCAGGTCCTGGGACCCATTTCCCTCCTTCTCTTCCTCACATTGCTATATTCCAGTGTCTGGACCCCGAATCTCAGAGAGGCTCCTTCTCTTCTGTTCACTACATCCACCATCTCTCCAAAAGTAGGGGTTTCCTACTGTTTGAAGCTTACTTAGTCAAGAAATTCTTTATGTTTCCTCTTGCCATCTAAACCAGCCAGAACTGGTTTCTGTATCCTGATACAAAAGAACACAATTAATAGTATTCATGTTCACTAGAATTTGGTTTTCTTTCATAATTTCTAATTCCTTACCAAAATGATCATTCATATCTTGTATGGCCTTCTTTGTTCCCACTTGCATCCCAGAGCTGTCCTGGCTTCCTGCTTCCTTTTTTAATTCAGTTGATTGGTGTATTTTAGGTATATATGATGATCATATTCACCATAGGCAATTTGTACCTGTGCATGATAGAACTTGATTCTTTTTCCCCATTCCCCTTCCTTCCCTTCAACTGCTCTTGACATGCTTATTTACAAAAGCTTTGATTCCATTTTTCCTTCTTTTTATTCCCTTCTTTCCTCTCTGCCTACTTACCCTTCCCACTTTAATTTTTTCTTCCTATTTCATATCTATTATACATTTTAGTCCTATTTACACTTTTGTTTACTCACACCAAATAAACAGTGTGTTCAATTTATTTCACTTCAGAATATGGTCTCAAGGTCCCATTTACCCAGAATAGTTTCAAGCTATCCTGCTTTATGGCTGAGTAGTACTCCATTGTAGGAAAAAAACCACATCTTCTTTGTCCATTTGGGCTGTTTTCAAGATTTAGCTATTGAAAACTGTGCTGGTATAAACATGGGTGTGTATATATCATGGCAGTATGATACTTTTAATTATTTTGGAAAAATATCAAGAAGGAGAATAGCTTGGTCAAGTGAAACATTAGTCCTAGCTTTTTGAGGAATCTCCACACTGATTTCCACAGTGGTTGCACCAGTCTGCACACCCACCAACAGTGGAGAAGGGTTACTTCTTCCCCTACAACGCTGCTATCATTGGTTATTGGCTATTTGACAATAGCCGTTCTTTCTGGGGTGAGATGGAATCTCAGCATTGTTTTAGCTCACATTTTATGAATGACTGATGCTGTTGAAAGTGTTTTCACATATTTATTTGCCATTTCTACTTCTTCATCTGAGAATTGTGTATTTGTCTTGTTGCAGCAAAGGTACTTATTTAACTGAGTCACCTGCAGAAGCCAGATGCAGAGACAAGAAAGATTGAGGGTCATTGGTGGGCATCCATACATGACTGAGCCCCGATGCCAGAGGGTGGGAGGGGAGAAGTTATACAGTTCTAGTTCTGGGTCTATGCAGAGTGGTGAATTTGAAGGAAAGCTATGTGCAAATATACTGTATTTTTGCTGGTTAATTTTATGTATCAACTTGAACGAGCCATGGAATTCTCAGATTAAACACTGTTTCTGGTGGATCTTTGGGGGTGTTTATAGATGAGAGTGTACTTTATTATTGGATACTATAAAGGATAAGAACACAACCAAAGGTGCGGATGTAGTAATCAGCTGCTTTTCATTTCTGCTTCACTGCTTCAGCAGGGACATTGCATCTCACCTCCTGCCACTGGACTGAGATGTGCACCATATGCTCCTCTGCTTGGCAGGTCTTTGGACGGATACTGAGAAACACTGCTGGCTTTCTTGAATCTCTAGCTTGCAAATTCAAGGTTGAAAGTTCTCAGTCTCCATAACATGTAGCCCACTTCCTTATAATCAATCTTTTAAACATTTATCTCCTATTGTTTCTGTTCTCTTGGGAATACTGACTAATACAGTATCTATCAGCCACTGGTTAGCCAAAAATGAAATTTAAGAAATCATATCAGAATACATTTGTATTCATGCAACTCAAACCCCTTCCTACTGCTACTCTTAATGCTCTAGTAATCCTGGAGCTCATAAAATAAACAATTTTATCATTTCAAGTGCCTGCTGGAAACCTGTCCTGTCCACTTTATCTCTTCATCAGTACCTGCCAGACCATCTCCCCAAAACTTTGTGTTCCTCATTTTAGTCAGTAAACATAAGTGGCTTTCTGTTGCCCTTCAATCACTTTCAAACTTAGTTCCATGGTTTTCCGTATTTCCATCATCAATTTTTGTTTTAACTGCCAGCTTAAAGGGATCTTTTGTCAAATTCCTACCAATAGGTCTGGAAGCCCTTACTTATCATAATATATTTGATAATTTTTCTCTATTTTGGGAAAAAAGAGATGAAAATAATGATAACTTAATTATTCTCAAATCACTTAAAAATCTGTCTATAATTTTGTTTAAAATGAATGTTCCACATATTCAATAAATGGACTATTTAATGCCAGGAAAATCCTTGTGAGAAGTCGTTGTGAAAATTGTCAACCACTTTGTAGTTCAGGTCATTATTACAAGGAGAGAATAAACTGCTCATTAAAAGTTTCTTATATGACATAATGACCTGGGTTCTGATGTCATCAATGTCAATCATTTCTGCCACAGAATAGGTTATAAAAGACCAACATCACATCTTCTCTGCTTTAAAATACCAAAATTCTTCATACACACTTTCCCCAAAATGTGATAGTCTCAACTCTACAGCTTTAGGACTGAAACCAATTTAGAGATGTCTGAAAGCCAAAGAGTATACTTTTATGGAACCTGAAAGAATAAGTAATACTCAAAATGTACAAAAGATGATAGGAAAGGGAAAGAAATTGCTCAAAGGAAGGAACAACTGGGATGAGGGAAAGAAGAAAAGAGACAGAAGGAAGGCAATATATTTTGACCAATTTTGCATGATTGTATCTAGTAATCAGAGCGACTGGTTTGAAGACAACAATATGTGATGGAACAACCATTGGTGAACTCCTACCATTTTGTCTAGTGAAACTCTGTATTATCTCTAATGTTTTACTTAATAATTATTTTTTATTCTCTTTAATGGTTTGAACAGTTTTTCATTCTTATATCTGGTGATCTGAGCAACATAGCTGAAGATAACAATATGTAATATAACAACCACTGTTAATTCCTGTCATTTTGCTTTGAAACTCTGTGTGACTTTTAATGTTCTTGTTGTTGGAGACCTCTACAAAGTGGCTCCGAGCAGGATTTAATATTAACCAATTGGCTTTCCATGTTTACTTGTGAGTTGTCTGAAGGTCACAGCTGAAGATGTCTGGCTCCACCCCCAGTTAACTTAAAGGAGACTGTAGCTGTAGGCATCTCACTCCTGCTGTGAAGGCCTTCCTAAAGGTAGCATAGTTCTCCTAAATTAATGTAATGTTTTACTTGGAAAAGTCCTGCCCAGATTCCCATGCTTTCTTGAGTACCCTCCTTTATTTGTAAACCAAATAAATATGGGCTGCCCAGAGAAGTCTTTGGCTAAACTCAGAGAATATTGAAGCTGTAAGAGAGTTAGTCCCTCCTGGAGCCCTGAAATCATTACCATTGTCTCATTTATTTAAGCCTTCACCACCCACTTGCTTGGGAGATTGTGGGTCTGGTCAGCCTGCAACAACTTAGGGTTATTTAACCAGGTGTTTGATACTTGCTTTGCTTTTTTCATGTCTGTGATGTTGGTATGTTGCTATTGATCTTTTATTTTTTATTAATCTCTTTAAAATAAAAAGAAAAATAAAAGTTAACAAAAAAAGAGTATTTTACTGGCCTCAAGGTCCTTTTCATACTAAGATTGTGTCTACTTGTTTATACTTTTAAAACTGAAATTAGGGCCTAGTATAGTTAAGAAGTTACTTTGATTTAGATATACCTAATATACCACTTTGCATTCATTCTGAGTAAACTTTAGCAGAAAAATAACTGGAGAAATTTCTTTCTACCTCAAACTTTTGAGATCTGGCATTAGGATTTTATAAAAATAACAGTGAAATAAAAACCTTTCATAGATTCATTTAATCCACTTATTTAAAACTCATCAAGACAATATGGTATCAATTCTGCCATTGTCTACCCATTTTTCATTGCACTAGTTTGAAGTTCTTTTATTGCATACTTTGCTAACCTTCCTGACCGTTTTAATCTCCTCCTAAAATGGTGAGGAAAACTAGGCCCTATTCTCCCAATTATGAAATAGTCTGGCCGGGATTTGACAGCCTAAAACTCTCTGAATTCCTTTCAAAAGACCTTGAAACTAGTTTATCTTACCAGTTTGCAGATTTAATTCGTGTCTGGCTAGTTTTATGCTGTTACTTTACTCCTGAATGACTGCATTTTACTCTACCCAGTCAAAAGATTTCCAGTCATTTAAGTGACAATCCCAGTCTCAATGCCTGCTATCGCATTATACTTAGAAGTACCTCCTAAACTAGCTTTAGTCTTTACCCAGTCTTTTTTTTTTCTTTTTGTTCTGTTTCCTTTACCAGATTGTAAGACCTTAGATAAAGAGCTTCCTTTCCCAGAACACTAGAATATTGCTAAGTCCACATCTCTTTGTTGGACAATGACAGGAAGTTGCTTTTCTCATTTTATTCACTGAGCTTGATCAATGGCAAGCTACATATACCTTTCCCTTTGTTACCAGTACAAATACTACAGACTGTTTCTCCAGATGGACTATTCATTCTCCTGTACTTTGTGTAGCTTTTTTCTCTTGAGGTCTCCAGCTAGGCATTGTTTTCTCAGAAAAGCATTTCTTGTAAACTCAAGACCAGCCTCTTCTTTACTGTGAAATTTTTCATAAATGGTAAATAGTGGCTCGCAATTATGACTGAATTTGCCCACCATAGGATATTCAGCATTCTCTGAGGAAATGTTTAGTTATCACAACTAAGGCCAAGCAAGGGTTGTAAATGGCATCTAGTGGGTACAAATTAGGGATGCTACCAACATTCTAAAATATACAACACAAAATCATTCAATTGTCATTAGGACCAATGTTTAGAAATCCTACCTAACTCAATGGCGTAATATCATATTGAATGGGTGTATTGATATTTGCTCTCAAGCTTTGAAAATATTGTAAGACTCAAGTTTGTAAACTTCTGAAATATTGAGGATATTATCTACCTCACTGAATATTGTTTCCTTTTCAAAAAATATAAAAATGTTTTTCTTTTTAGGACAAGTCATACTCTTTTATTCAATAAATCTTGTAAGTTATTGTTTTTCTGTATTTCTTTGACTCCTACAAGATTAGAGTCAAACTTGCTGCCCACTTATAACAATAAGACTGTTATGTTCATGCCTACCATTTTTATTGCTTGCTTTCTGTATTTATTTGCAAATTTATTCACTCATTTCTCTCCTTATGTCAAGTATATATAAATCCATTTCTTATGGAGCAACTTTTATCCACTTAAATAGCTGATTAGATATAGCAGACAAATAGAGGGAGAACATTTCATCACTAAACAATATGGTTTGGATCAATGTAGCTTTGCAAGAGAAAAGAGAATAAATTTACTAATTTTAGGGTAAATATGACATGACATGGGTGATATAGCCAAATCTTTCATTTTACAATGGAGGAAAAGCTGATTTAAGAGATTAAATGCATTGTTTACGTTGGTACTGTAGTAACAAAATTGTATCACGTGTCTTGATTGGCACTTCCTGAACGTTACTTGCATGAAGAAACAGTAATTCCAGTTATTGCCCCCATGTTGTTCAGGTATCATAGGCTTGTGAACAGCACAAAGAATTACCATCTAGGAAGCTGACATTTCACACTTGAGGTGCATATAATTTGTGTGTGAAGAACATGACATCTGCCATTTACAGTTCTCTTGCTTTACCTACTTACTTCCCCACCAAAAAATTACCAGTTAGGTGGCTGCTGATTTTTACAACAACCTGGGGGAAAACTTGGCTTTCAATTCAGAGATGAGTGTCTCATCCTGAGAGATAAGCAGATGTCAGTCTCTGAGAGATCTTGTGAGAGACCACTCATTTTAAAGAACCTCACACTTATCTGAAAACTGCATCTCTCACTGAGTCATGCAGAATATGAGTTGCTCTAAAGCAAAATGTGATTAGATGTCCCACTTTCACAATGTCTCCTATGAATTCATGTTTGAGTTTTCTTTGCATGAACTTGTAGGACATTTTTCTGTATTTTATTTCATTGCTGAATTATTCTTATTAATCCTGCCATAATTTTGCTTTAATTTGCAAAAATAGCATGATGACAGGAACTAGGCTAATTTCTTTCTCTACAGTAGCTCTAAAACAGAATTTCTTATAAATCAGGTACTCTGTGAAAAGGTATTGATTAAATAGTTGAAATATACATAGAAGTTCTATCAGTACCTTTTGTGCCATTATAAAATAATTAACCTTGACTTAGGTGTATCCTAAAATTTGTCTATGGTTGAATAAATCACCTATCACATTAAATTTTGCATCTAAACTATGAATTAAGATCCTCTAAGAACAAAGACACTTTTTAATAAAAATATACATGTCTAATATAAATAATTATATAGTTAGATGAGAGAGAGAGAGAGAGAGAGAGAGAGAGAGAGAGAGAGAGAGAGAGAGAGAGAGAGAGGTTCTCCTTGGTTCTAAGGGTCTGTGAGACAGGAACCTTTGTTAGTCTTCACAATTATTGTCAGTAGTCTTTTGGTACCTAAATCCTAAAGGTACTGAAAACATGAGGGTAAATTACTTAATGGGAATTATTAATTGATTTATTAATAGTTGCACATAAGCCAGTATGCTCCACTATGTTTCCAAATAATCCAAGATGCTCAAGTAAAAGGTGAAATGGAAAACGTGCTTTAGGCTCAGATGTCTGTGTCCTCCTCCCAAAGCAGCCATGGTAACTGATGCTTGTCCTAAAAAGTCAAAAGTCAGAGAATCATTCCTTCAAGAGTCAGAACTTGAGTCTGATATCTAAGGCACAAAATACAACACTGTAAAATAGGGCCAACTAATGCTCAATCTTTGATCAGTCAAATTGGTCAGTCGTCTTCCATAGCAGACCTAGAAGTGTAAGGGGAGCCAGGAAGAGAGTTCACGGGGGCTGTTGGGCCTGGAACAGGGCTGGAAGCTCAAAAAATAAGAGTTAAAGCAGCCTTTATGTATAAAACAAGGGAAGGAGGAAACTGGCAATTTCATACTCACCTTGGAATAATAAGTATTATAAAAGTAATAAACAACATGAAATTGTTTGGTGTCTTTTCAAAGTCAGTGAGGTATAATAAATACTATATAAACTGTTGGCAAAATGATGGAACTTGACCCCAAAGTTTCTAAACTGAAAGTAATATCTCATTGGTAAACATTCTTTTTGAAACTTCTGAATTAGACACATTGTGGGCAGTTCATTAAGAATTAAACAGATAATACTAAAATTTGTTTTAAGAAAACTGAGTCACTCATTCAATCAAACCATTGGTGGGCTATTCAGAAGATAGTTTCTTCTGATAGAAGCAAAAAGTACAGTAAAACTGCTTATATTTATAAACCTAAACATACTTCCAAATCCCCATTAGCGTGTAGAAGTAAAAGACTTTAAAAAATGTTTTAATTTAAAATGAAATCAGTTCAGTGTATATGAGCCGAATAAGTTTAATACTTTTTTCTATAAATGATCATCTATTGCAAATGATTACTTCCAGGAAATCAAAAAATTGAGCGCACAAATCAAACAATTTTAAATGTTTTACTTCTGACCACTCCTCTGTTTTGAGTGTTTTTCTTTCCTAAATGAAGATACATATGAAATTATAATATCTTATGTCTCTAGTAAAACTTCTACATCATGTTGTCACAGAAAAAAATATCCACTCAGGGTAATTCCACATGTACTGTGGAAGGTCTTGCTATGGCCATTGCTTTACATCTTTAATTCTTAGAAAAGAATCTTCTTAGCAAATCAAAGATGAAGGTCTTGTGCCTAACATAAAACTAAATAGCTGAAACTGACTTGTACTGCTCTAATGAAAGCATTTTTCTTATATGAATAGCACATTACACATACTTGGCATTCTAAAATATTAGTAAAAAGTTTTGTGTCTATTCCTACTTCAGCTATGTTTCCACATAAGTTTTTATTGCATAGTTTAAGAGGTTAGCACTTTTATTATTAACTACATTTTTCAACAGTTATAGCAATGTTGAAATTTCTTTCCTATCTTTCTTACTTGCTATTGCAAGAAAACTCAATTATATGTTGGAAACTCAAAAATACTCATTTTTAAGAGCTTTTATATTTCCCTTTCACTATTTTATATTAAAACCAAAACAAACTATTCTTTCAAAACGACAGGGACTGAAATTTCAAAACTCAACAGGAATAATCAGATTTATTTAATTTTTATTGTTTGATTTAATTTTTCTCTAGTTCAAAAACCTAATATAAAAAACCTGAAAAATAAGCCCAAGAATTATATTTTCTCTTTTTATAAAAAATAAAAATATTCCAATCATCCTTTCTTTTCTCCTTCTGCTGTAGAATAGAGGATTACTGAACCAAATTGGTAGTACAAAAGAGAATAACTCCACAGCATAGAATTAAATATAACATAGATAACTTGTAAATATGCCTATCAGATTTCAAAAATATTTATTGATAACATGTTTTGGTATTTGGGGGACATAGAAATAAAATTTATGTAGGTAAAAAGTCATATATTATTTTTACCTGTCAGATCTTATGCTCCCAAATATGTAAACATTTGCAAAGTATTTTTGATTTCTACTTCCTTACAAGAATATTTCCAGGCTTTCATTACAGAATCCTTTATCTTTTTGCTATGCTAATCTTAATATAATTAGATATTGCCGCTGTATCTATTACGAATACACACCCATATCACAAAAAGGAAAATGCATGTGTATCTTTTCCACTACAGAAAATTAAAAATAGAAATGTGTCCTTTCCAAATTCATTTGTGTAAAGCTTTGTGTTCCATGCAGTTATCATGGACTCTGTCCAACAAAGATGGTCAGAAGGTGAAATGAGGATTGTGAGGCTTATGCTTTACACCACGGGTACTTTCTGCATCACCAGTCCAATGTACATATATCTTTTATGAGTTCTATTAAAGTTAATCCTCTTCACCACAATTTCCTAATTTTTTAGATATGTGAGATTAAATAAAGAGATGCTGACTTCAAGAAGCATGCTATTATACTTTGTTTAGCTATTATTATCACTTTTATACTTTGAAATATCTGAGAGTAGGCCTGTGAGGGCTAATCCTTTAGATTTTAATGGTTTTGAAATCAAGACTAATGCTTAAAGTACATTTCACAATTTCAACATACTGAAATTTTCTTCACTCATAATTAACAATATCTAAATGAAAGCTCAAGTCTAGTCTAGTCACAGTGCTATCAGTACATAAAATATTTCTCCCTTTCTTGATAGAAAAAATTTCAAAGTACAACATGAGTTTTAAAGTATATTTTATTACGTATTTCACTTTTGACATAGAAGACAGATGATAATATTATTTCCCTCCCAAGTTGCAGGAGTTCTTGGGTAAGCTGATTATACTTGAAAGAAACTAAAAATAAACTTTAGTTTAAAAAAAGAAATTAACATCATAGAGCAAAAGAACTTGTTTTTAATAGAGAACTAACAGCTTTCATCTGTGTTTCTCTGTGTGCTGCCACAACGGACTTAAGAGAATCAGACTCACCATGAAATTTAAAGATCAATTTAAGTTGTTTAATAACAATTTATTAAATCTCTTTGTGTCATTAAATCTTTGTGTCTGCCATTTAAAGCTGAGAAGCGGAAGCATCCTTTTTTTCAATTATATATCGAAATTGAGTTTAAGCAGCGCAAACACCCAGCAAGTAACCTTCAGTGAGTGTTCATTGAAAGCTGGCAAAATGATTTCTGGGATAAAATAAAGCATGTTTTCAAAAATGACAGCCTCTTTTAGTAAGTTATATGTGCTGGAAACACTGTTCACAGACTTTTAAATTCAATAACAAATTGGAAAAGTACAACAGGCAGTATCCAATCCAACTGAAAGTTGTACAGAATACTGATTACAGAGAAAAGTTTATTGACCCACTTTCAGGGATGAGTTTTCAATAAAAATCACTAGTTTTATTTGTAATCAATAATATGATAAAATAGTTTTGAGTCCTATGAAGAAAACTCTAAATGTGTTTGACTGTTTCACACGTATTTGCCTGTACATTCAGTATATACCCTCAAATGTAAGGTTTTTTTAAATATTTACTACAATAAAATATTATGGCATAAGTCTTTGTAGCAAGACTTAAGTTATGATAAATTATAGGAATTTCAGTGGTATTACCTCAATTTCCTTAACATCTGTTCAAAATTAATGCAAAGCTATGAAATCTCATTATTCTTTTAAGTAATTAAGTCCATTTAATGCCCATTAGTGACTTCAATTTTCATTCTGTTGATGAATTTATACTTTATGGTCTAAATTGTATTCAACTAAGTATATTTAATTTATCTAGAACACTTTGCCTATCAGGTGTGGGAGTCCTGTAAAGGCCTAGTACCTAAATAATGCCTCCTGCATAACTCATCTTTCTGCTACATACTTCACAAAACAAGAACTATGGAGATGATATGCCCTATGGCAATATAAACTAAAAGAAAAATTTCAAGTATTGAACTACTGGTGAAAAGAAACTGGAAGTTAATCTTATCACAGTTGAAGAGTAAATGGAGATATAGATTTGTCATGTTATTTTTGCCAAACGTACAAAAGTCAAAAACTTGAAATTAGACCAAATCTATTATCTTTCAGATTTAGAGAAAACAGCTCCAGAATAACAAAAACTTTGACCTATCAGAAGATTTATCAGTTACTACCAATCCATGTACCCTGTACTCAAGAACATGTGTTCTTAAAACTAGTTATAGAACTTATAGATAACTAAGTTTCTACAACTTACACAGATTTCCAGGAAGTCACTAAATAAGATTGTCTTTTAGTTTGGAATAGAATAGTGTTAAAGCACTCAAAGACTCTGTATCAGTGGTAGCAAACCTAGGACACACACGTTATTATGTATTCCATTTAAAACAAAAGATGTTAAGAACAAATAGGTAGCCTAATGCTACATCTCAAACTATTAGAAAAAGAAGAACAAGTCAGGCCCAAAGCCCAAAGAAGGGAGGA
>NW_004955472.1:8567878-8571845 GCF_000276665.1 Chinchilla lanigera | reverse complement strand
AATAATAATAAAACAAAAGATGTTAATGTATGAGGTTTTTTCCTAAAGTAAAACCTCAACATTCGGGTTTCACTGCAGTGTTGGCACTCTGTAATAAGTAAGTGGATTCTGGGTTGTAGTTTGGCGTACAGTCTCTAAAAGCTTTGCCATCACTGCTCTTTATTAAGCTATAACGATACTGGGATTTTAAAAAAGAAGAAAAGAATTACCAGTCTTCAGAGTGCAGAGAAAACAACATACATAAATGAATTTTCCTAGGAAAAAATCCCCTGACATTGCTTTTTGAAGGATTCATCAGTTTTCTACTTCTTAAGCTGTAACCCTGTAGTCTGCCTTCTGGGCAGGGTCCGTGCTTTCCCAGCGACAGTCAAAGCCAGAGAAGAAGAAACACCTTGTTTAGAAGTGGAGTGAAGTCAGCCAAGGGCAAAATGTCTTCAGCAAATAAGTCAATATTCTTCATGTTAAAAATAACATCCCAACACCTGCTCTCCAAATATTCTTGTAGTAAGTTAAATTGCGGTTCTTAATCAATCACTTTATTTAGTAAAGAAGGAAAGTGAGTGGTGAAAGCAATGAAACCAACACCTGCTAAGAACGTAAAATTGCTTAGGCTTTTCACATTCTCAGTGAATGCTCACTACGTACTCTAAAGATAGACATAATTATTTCTTTAAAATACAGAGAAAGGTGAGGTTCACATACCAAAGTGTGTTACTCCACAAGTCCCAGGCACTATGTCCCAGACAGACCCTGGTCAAGAGTTGTCTGAATCTAAGAGCCTTCCATTCCACTGACTATAGGACATCACCTACTACATGTAGAAAGTGAAAAAAAAAATAGAATTGATAGCATATTTTTGATCACATGTTTTGATGTAGGTTGACACCAGTCGAGGCAGAGTTCAGGAAAGGAAATAAAAATCTAACACTTTTTTCTAACTTTGTTTGTTTGTTTGTTTGTTTGTTTTTCTTTCGGTACCAGGAATTGAACTCACAACCTTGTGCTTGCCAAGTAGGCGCTTTCCCGCTGAGCTAAATCCCCAGCCCCCTTCTAACTTTATTATCAATGTCAAGTTTCAGTCCCATGATGGATACATAGTAAGCATGCTGAGGAAACAAGTTATTTGGGATTAATTAGTAAGTGTGGTTTCAGCTTGAACCTAAAGAGATGTTTTGCACAGGGAGAAGTCAAAAATATCCAGTGGTCAGGATGAAAAACATGCAGTCTGATTTGGAAATGAAGTAGGTAATAGGTAGATGTTATATTTAGTTAAAATGCGTGAGTCAGAGGCAAAAAGCAAGACATGAATACTTAATAGATTTGACCTTGAGATGTCTGATTTGTAATAGTTTGTTGTACTTAGATAAATTGTATTATGATTTCAATGGCTGAGAATGACCCCTGGGTAGCCTTCGGATCAAAACACAAAGAAAAAATAAAATCTCTGCTTTCTTATAGAAAAGAAGGAAGAAATTTCTCACCTAAAGGTTATTTTTCTGGGTCTCTGTATTTGTATGTTTATTATTTTTCCACCTTGACAAATGTAGTTCATCACATGTAGAATAGTTAAAAACAAAATCTTGACTTCAACAGTGGGCAGTCTTTGGAGACACACTAAACACCGGTGTCCAAGCTCTCATTCCCCAGGCTGAAGTGTCATCTCTACCTAGCTATTGCCTCCTGGAGATTTACAGTGGACCACTGAATGTCAGTGGCACACTATTCTTCCTGAGGAGGTCTCTAACAAGACACACTGACTGATACGAACTTTGTAGAAATATAAAGAGAGAGATCAAAAAAGTTACCAAGAAATAGTATCTGATAAATAGGACTGATCAGTCTTGATGGATATAAGCAAAGCTCATTAGGTGGAACGTCTAAACAAGCTGCATCTCAGAATGTCAAGTCTAGAAATATGAAGCTTGTGATATGTAACTGGAAAGGATACTGGTAAGTATGGTTTCCCCAAAGAGAAAATGTGACCTCGTGCCCGGCAGAGAGCAGATGTTCCACAGGTCCCTGAGACATGTTCCCAAGCTGAAATCTACACATTTCTCACTTTTCAATGGAGTTGTCATTAAGATCAGATCTTAAAAGCAATGAAAATGACCACCCTGTGGAAAAGGCTGGGCTGAAGATCTAGTGAGACAGTGATGGTGAGGCAGTATTCTAGTAAATACAAGCAGCCGAGAAGGTCAGAAGTTCCGGCAGAAGATGTAGCGCTAAACTTTCTGTGGTAACAGTGAAGCAGTTGAGAGGTATAGAAGGGTGCAACAGCCACAGACAAATTCCATAGCTGCTTAAAATACAAGGAACTTATTTCTTCAGAAGTGTGGGAAAGCAAATCAGCCAGAAAAACAAATATATCTGATCCACAGTGCGATAGTGTTTACTCATTCTTTCAAAAACAGTGCATCCTGTTTGATGTCAAGCATTCATCAAAAGAGTGAAGCAGTAGGAAAGTCTGAGAAAACCTGTACCATTTGTCTCTGTGAGGCTAAGCAGTTCTGGTTTACAGAAAGATGATGCTGCCATTAGGGGAAGTGAGATGGGTTGCACTTCCGGTAAGAGTCTCACTAACTTGAAGCTGCTTGTACAGCAGACCAACAAGTACGTAAGAGTTATAATACCGGCAGGAGTGATTAACTTGAACCACCAAGAGGAAATAAAAATGCAGCAGTATAATAAGAGTTTGGAAGAATGCATTTGGAACTCAAGTTATCCATTAGAACTTGATTCTTTCTATTCTTTCTTGGCTCTTTCCCAGTTTTAACTCTAACTGGGAAAAGGATTTGGGGCTTTCCAGGTACCTTAACTCCAAGAGCCTTCCCTCAACGAAGCATGACACTGACTTCATTTCTCACAATATGCTTCCAATGAATCTGATCTAAAACAGCCAAAGAATAAAAAGTAAAAAGCAGAGCAGCAAAGAAAAGGCAAAGGAATAGCAGGATTTGAACTGAAGCTTTATTGATCATTCTGGCATTTGAGAAAGCACCTGCAGAAGGTGAGAGAGTGAACCCTCTGATAGAACTTTCAAGACACAGAAGCAGCAGTAATAAATGCAGAAGCGTGTGTGGCATGTCCAAGAGACTTGGCATGTACTTGGTACAAGGTAAAGAAAGGGAAGCAGTTTGGGGGATGAAGGCAGAGAGGCAATAGGGAGGCCAGCTCCTCAAGATCTTGGAAGATTCTGGAAATTACTACCTGAAACTGCGTGACTAATAATCATATGAAGAGTGTGAAAATTTTTGTAGATTGGAGACTTGAGCAATAGAGTGAGCTGCTTCAACTTAAATTTCAACAGAATTTCTCTGCTTGCAGGTTGATAATATGCTTGGGAAAGCGAGGCAGGCATGGATGCAGGGATGGCAGTTAATGAGGCTGTTGCAATCATTATGATAGAGGAAGCTAGCAGCATGGACAGTGTTTGACAGAAAGTCGGGTATGGGTAGGCTTGTGAGCTGGATCTCCAACAGAGATGAGTACAGACCCTGGTTCTCCCTCAGGCAAAAGTCTCCAGAAGAACTCAGCATTTGCCGAGGCCCTTCTATTTGTAACTGCCAGGGGTCTGTATAACTCTGCCCATTGGCTATAATGACCCGCTAGATGAATCAATGCAAATCTTCCTTCCTAAAATCCAGTATCTCTCTTCCACTTTCTCCTGTTTGAATCCTACCCATACTGGAATATGTTCCTTAAATATTACATTTTGATGGGTTTTCTTGAACACAACAGTGAGATTTGCTTTTATTCCTTTGAATTATTCTAGAATTTTATCACACACACACACACACACACACACACACACACAATCTTCTTCTTCTTCTTCTTCTTCTTCTTCTTCTTCTTCTTCTTCTTCTTCTTCTTCTTCTTCTTCTTCTTCTTCTTTTCTTCTTCTTCTTTCTTCTTCTTCTTCCTTCTTCTTCTTCTTCTTCTTCTTCTTCTTCTTCTTCTTCTTCTTCTT
>NW_004955472.1:8467560-8567680 GCF_000276665.1 Chinchilla lanigera | reverse complement strand
TCCTTCTCCTTCTCCTTCTCCTTCTCCTTCTCCTTCTCCTTCTCCTTCTCCTTCTCCTTCTCCTTCTCCTTCTCCTTCTCCTTCTCCTTCTCCTTCTTCTTCTCCTTCTCTTTCTCCTTCTTCTTCTCCTTCTTCTTCTTCTTCTTCTTCTTCTTCTTCTTCTTCTTCTTCTTCTTCTTCTTCTTCTTCTTCATTACATCATTAGCCAAACACCAAATGAGAATATATCCTGTGCCAGGCTTTATATAAGATGGCCAACCCTTTGACAGACTCCTATCATGTGCCTTGAACATGGTAGCCCCTTGAATAAGCATAAGAGTGAAGAGTCTGTCTGATAATGAGAGCAGGACTTGTTTGCTAATTTTTGAGGAAAACTTTCCCTCTGCACTCAATTTCTCAGTAAATTCAAATGTCCTTTCCTCAAGAGATGTGGCAGAGTAAAATATGCCATAAAATAATAAACATACATCACTTTGGATAATTGAATTTACTTCATGCATTAAATTTTTAGAGTAAGACAATGCATACCGCTGAACACCTTTTGAACCACTTAATTTACAGAAGGATGAATTGTGCCTATATTAATTCAGTTGTCTTTATATGTAACTTCTGAACAAACATATATATATTGAAAATACTGAGGGGAAAATAGAAATGATTCTTCATCAAGGTACTTGGGCTACATTCTTCTGTATTTCAGAGCATCTTTTTATCTTCACTTACTTAACAAGTCATAAGAAAAACGCTCCAAAGAAATGACATTATTTGTTATTGATCATTTGCCAATTCCAGATATTTTATATGTATTAAATCTATCATTAAATAATCCACTTAGTTAACAGTTTTATATTGTATTAAAGAAATAGTCTAAAAACTTTGAGCAGTTTTCCTAACAGCATAGAGTTATAAATGGCCAAACTTGAAACAATTTCATGTCTATGATCTTTTACTTATTTTTTTAATTAGCTAAGTTTATTGGTACATTTTAAGTATGCATAATGATCAGTTTCTTCATAGGGAATTTATACCGGTACATGCTAGAACTTCATTCTTTTTTATTCTCATTCCCCTCCCCCTCTTCAACCCCTCCTCCCTTTCTTATTTACAAAAGCTTTGTCTCCATTTTTTCCTTCTTATTCTTTTTTTCTTCTCCCCTCCTTCCTTTCCCCACCTCCTCCCTAGTTTCCCTTCCCATTTGAACATTTTCTGCTGATTTCATAATATCTATTATACATTTTGAGCTTTATTTACACTTTCAGTTTCTCATGCCAGAGAAACAATATAAATATGCAATATTTATAGATGTGTGCTTTGACTTATAAACATGAAATTCCAAAATTCAGCTTCTCTGATCTTTATGAAATAAACTTCCTACACTAGAGATAACAGATATAACAGCACATTCTCATCTTTAAAATTATCTAATTATTTCCTTTTTTTGAGGTACTAATAACTAAAAATACCTAGAAGATGTTGTATTAGTACTTTAGGGCTCAAATTGAAAATGATAAATCAGAAAGAAACTTTTTAATGTAAAATACTTGAATTTCTTTGAGTTACTTAAAGTATACACACCAAGTGAAACTGATTTCCGTGAAAAATAACAAGAAAGTAGAACCATGTATCTAAAAAATGCATTACAAGTAAAAGAAATAACACTGAGACCCAGGAAGAAATGGGCTGCATGTTTCCTACAGGAGAAAAAGTATGCATAAGTTTTTCATTGTAATTAGTTATTTTACACTAAGTTAGTGAAAATTCTTAACTTTGATAACTATCACATAAAATGAATTGTACAAGCATTTTATATTGAAATTTTGAGAACTTGTCTCAGTGAAATATGAGTGATGTCAGGTACACAAAAATGAACGTGAGGTTATAGAAAACTCACACAGCAAATTCCATATATAAAAAGTAGGTAACTTAGGAACTTATCTCCTTCATAGCTATTTTTTCACAAATTTTCCTATCTTACAGGCAAATTTGAGATCAATTTAAGTTGATTACCTACATTTTATTTAGGATAAACACAAAGAAAAAAGAATTTAAATAGGTTGATCAAGGGCAGAGGTTTACCTGCTAACTTAAAAGGAATTAAACTAGAACATTCTTTGAATGGAATTACTCACTGATTCTGTCCATTAGTTTTGCTGGGTTCAAACATGACTCAGGGGATCATTCATACTGTACCCTTTAATATTTCAATTTTAAATGTATGAATAATTTTCCATTCCATGTCCACATACTGTAGTTCAAATTTAGAAAATTTCTCAGAGTTCCTTACTTGCATTTCCTTATTGTAGGAAAAAAATTTTCATTCATTTCCTGGAAACACTGCAGTCCCAGTGTCCATCCTGAATCTGGGACAATCCCTTCAGCAGGGACCATAAGTAACAAGAAGTCAGATGATGACATTTTGACTCATTGGAAGCTGGGCTTGCTATGGGTCCCCTGTGGGTTCTCTGTGATCATGTGCTCAATCCCAACACTTCGCACAGTCCTCGTCTAAGGAGGTGAACACACTGACTTAAACCCACCTCCAGTTCCTAGGTTATGGTTAATCATTTTTGCCATTAAACAGCACCTCTGCATCTCTCCTCTTAATTCTAACCTCATACCTAATCTACCCCAATTCTTCTGGGGCCTGAAATCCAGCTCCTGACATCAAGAGACTTATTTCTGGATGAATACTATTTTCTTATCTCTATAATCAGACAAATTATTTCCTAAGCCCTGAAAATCCCAAAGTCTTACTGTTCCAAATGTCAAATGTCATTTGGCTTCTCTCACAATTGGGGGTCCCTATGGAAAAATTTCTTGCAGCCCCACATCTAAGCTCCTTTGCTGACTGAGAAAAAAACTGTAATAAAAATTTGTAGGAATTGCAATGCGTGATGTGTTACAATCAATGAATTAACATAAGATTTGTGAATTTCTTTGAGCTATGTGGGAAAAGAATTATTATTTCATCATTATTATAAAATTATAATTTCTTACATTTTGACATCTGAATTAGAAGTACCTGAGCCCTAAGGAAGGAAATCTCATTAAGATTTCTATGTTATCAATAATAGACATAGTTTGAAAAAATAATGATCTTGCTAATTTCAGCATAAATATCATGTACTTTCCAATTTCCACTACTATAAAGTTTTATCAAGTACCAGTGATACTTTTGAGTTTTATAATTAGTTTGGTATAAGGTATGAGGAATATTAAAATGTGTAAGATACTTTCTGCACATCACAGATCTCTTTAGAAGGTGAAATCATCTCTCCCTCTCTCTCTCTCTCTCTCTCTCTCTCTCTCTCTCTCTCCCCCCTGTTAGAGTCAGTGTAGATGATTTGCTTTGCAGAAGAAAGAGCTGAATTATAACTAAATTGGCCTTGATGGTGAGGGAAAGGAGAGCCTAAAAAATTAAAATCTACCAATATAACAAAGAGTAATTTAAACCACTACTTATCTATTATTTTCTTTAGTTCCTCCATGAGGAGCTTTAGGAAATGCTCCTGTTATTTGATTGACCTTCATGTTCAGAAATAGTCTACAGGATGGGATAAGCAAATGATATTAACACACTCAAATTACTAAATCATAAAAACTACGTTAAGGTCATATACAGCTATGGGGAAGTTCTACTCTAGGGCTTTCAGTGCAGAAAAAGTTAAAGAATTCTAACTCTCTATCATCTCCATCAAATTAAGCTTAATGTCACTGCATAATATTTAAAGTTCCTTCACCTACTCATGTTTCTTAAACATCTCCAAAACTATTAGAGGTAAATATTTTTAGCATTTTCATTTAATATTTAAACAAAAAATTTGCAAGAGATTTGACGAGTAGTTAGTAAAAATGCCCGACTATTGAATAGAAGACCACAGGATTTTTGACTCTTTGTTGAAATCACATTATTTAAATTGAAGAGTACACTTGATTTAAATCATAGGTTTCTGTAGATACTGTCACATGGAGGGAATCCCCATTGCTTCTAGATTTTGATCGATTTTACTATGAATGGATGTAAAATTTTATCTATTTTTTCTGCATTAAAATAGATGTATTTTTTTCCTGTAATCTGTTAGTATGATTTATTAGATTGGTTATTTTTAAAATATTAAAACAGTCTTGTATTTCTGGGATAAATTTCACTTGGAGTGATGAATTCATTTTTCATGTATTGCTGCATTCGATTCGATGATATTTTGTTAAAGATTTTATATATGTTTTCATGAAGAATGCTTGTCTATACTTTTCTCACATCTGGTGTTCGCACAAGGATTAAGTTGACTCCACAAAACAAGTTGGGTTATGTTTCTTCTTCTTCTTTTATTTTTTGAAATTTTTGTACAATTTCTCATTTTATGCCATTAAGTTTTTATTTTTATTAATATATGTTTGTGGCGCACAATGATTACATTCACTTTGGGGAGTTGGTTCATTAAATTTTTAATGGAATTGACCAATGAAGTCACCTGGGCTTCGATTTTCTTTGAGTAGAATGCTTTAATTTCTAATTCAGTTTCCTTAAGAAATATACGGACTATTCTAATTCTCTATTGTTATATGCAGGAGGTGTAGTGTGATACAACGTATTCTGTCTTCCTGGAAATAGACCGTCAGAATGATCTGTTGAAGAACACATTCTTGATCAACTTTTGCCTCTGATTTAACTCATTCAATAATTTTCTGTTGTTCTTGGGCTAAAAGTTGAAAGCTATATCATCTAAAAAATACTTTGTGGCTTTTGTTCTTTCTCCCTCAGGAAGAAAGCTGCTCTGTTACTCGATCTTTGCACTCCATTCTTAGCTCTTCCTTCAGTTCTTCAATAAAGCATGTTTCCTACAAACTCAGGATTTGTTCACATGCTTTGTCCTCTACCAGGAATACGTGAAGCTCTTCCAACTCCTCTCCCCTAGCAAATACTAGCTCATAATTCACACATAATATGCTACCTTTCCTCAAAGATCCTGGAGAATCCATGTCTAGAGGGCTAACTAAATCAGGTGCTTCTGTTCTCTGCCTTCATAGTTCTTCAGTAATTTTCTTCCCTAGCTTCTCTATGATAGTTTAGGACTACTCTTTCATATAATTAATGTCCACCTCCCCCACTAGACTAAAATCTCAGTGAAGGCTGGAATCATGTTTCTGCTATGTATTTTGGTAAAATGAGACCTAACATAAGAACTAGCAAATAAAGTTAAGTGTTTGTTCAGTAAGTGAATGAATTAATGAATGTAATGGAAATTTCATAGTCCATTCTGTTTGTATTCCTCAGCCACTATGTTCCAATGGCTACTATGATGAGCTTATTCATTTTAACATTTTAGTAGAATATATGACTATGCTTCTCTTAGTTTAGCTTTCTTTAGTGTTCTTTTCTTAGTGCAGTGAATTTTTAAGAGATTATTTTGATCCAAGTGCAAAGATTTGAGGAACCTGTGTTCTCTGTGTTATTCTACATAACCAGATACCTACACTGACTATTACTATTAACAAGAAGTTTGATTTTGATGTTGGTTATTAGCTATCTGATTCATCTTAATTTCTTCTTCTGAATCTGGAATGAATAACAATACCATTCCCTGCTCCTTATATGTTACAATGTTTGATAAACCATAAAATGCCATGAAATTTAGTAATCTTTATTATCATGAAACTAGGAATGCTTACTTTGGAAGTATATATTTATTCTTATAAATAATAATTCAAATTATGTATAACAAACTGTAATAAATCTACTTCGATGCATAGAAAAACTGTGTGACTATATTTCTAAGTTTTCTTTAGGGTATATGGATTTGTAATTGAGAAAAACAATTAATGTGAAAAGAGAGAGAAGGTGGACATGCTGTTCAGAGTCCTGGAGCTGGGCCTTTGGTTTCTACTAGTATTCTGGTGTTTCTATGAACTATTGCACTTCCCTGTATTTTTTCATAAAACTCTGATCAGAGTTCTGAGACATCTCCCCAGTATCCTACAATGAAGGCTCATTTTTTCATTTTGAAGTCAAACTACCACAGCTTGAAATAACACAGAGGTTCCTACCCAAAGACAGGAGAAGGATAAGATACAATGCTTCCCAGTCATCCTGAGTCCTAGAATTGTTTGAGATGCTAGGAAATGAAGTGACTCAAAGCACAGAATCCAGAATAAGTGTTTCAGAAACCAAGTGGCTGCTTTCACACAAGGTAAACGGAATAATCAAATCATTCAATAATTTTAGCATCAAGCAGGCAGCACCGACCTTGGACAAAAGCAATGATGATGACCAGAAATAATTTCAGCTGCCATCAGCGATATTATATATTCACAAAGTTATGTTTATTTGTTCTTTGCATCAACGTACTTACAAATTAACCGGGGATTTTAGTCAACTTTGTTCTCCTTGACATCAGCACGAACAGCAACAATACATATTGCAAATCTTTTAACTATGCAGAAATGAAGCTAGTTTATAAAGCATAAAATATGATAAAAAAAACATCTTTCACCTCCTGCTCTCCCTATCGTCAGCTGAGCCCTGGAGAGTCCTCTCACGATTTTCAATGTATTTGGTTTAAATATTTCTTAAACTTAGTTAAGTCCAGTGGCAAAAGCCACTAAAATTTAGAAGGAAAATGAGGAGAGAAGAAAGGAAAAAACCCATCTCTGCACATTTAGCTGGAAGGAGAAAAATGCCTTGCAACAAAACACATTTGTAGTTGTTGAGTTCTCTCTTCTAATTATAAATGTAGAATTTCACAATAAAAGAACACAGTGAAGTGACAGTGGCCCCTGGAGAAGCGGGCAGGCAGGCTTCCAAGAGACTGTGAGAGGACATTTCCTTTACTGAACGTGTCGCAGTCTGCGGTCTGCCCTTCAGATCTAGAGACAAGACACAGTCCACATTACCCAGGCTTATACAATTATTGCCTCAGTACTCAACAATGAAAATATAGCAGTTATTCAGGATCACATGCACAGTGTGTTCTGTATATTCTGAACAGATTGGATAGAATGCTGAAGTATAATTACAAAGATGCTAGAAGAATGGGGTCTTAAAGATGATCAGTTGGGTGATTTGTATACTTAATGTTTTCAGGACAAGAAACCAACCTTATATGTCTATATTTTCTGCAGAAAACCATATGCAAATGTGGTCCATTCACTATTCCATCAACATTTTCCTTTTATTTCTTTTTAAAGTTGGGTCATTAGTGGGACTGGTATCAGAAAATTTAAGAGTCGTTTCAGATTACTCTGGTTAGTCATGGCAGAGTTTTGTTGAATTCTCAGGAACTGGCAACACTATTGAAGCTAACTTTAAAAAAAATAAAGTTTTGAAAGTACACACACACATACACATACACACTCTCACACACATGCACACACATACACAAACACACACAAATATACACACAGGTACACACATAAACATACACACACATACACACAAACATACACAAACACACACACACACACACACACACACACACACACACACACAGTTCTTGCTCTGAGCATATCCCAAAGCTTACCATCATACTTAAAGCAGTACCTCTGTCTCTTCTTGCTGTTGTATTATCCTCCTCACTATGTGAGAACTACAGGGCCAGGTTTTATGCCACTATACTCCTGAAATCAGGTGTTAATACTTGGAGCCAGAATATGTTTGTTCACTCACTGTTTAAAAGAATAAACATATGGAGTGACATCGTTTCCTGAAAATGAGAACACCATTAAGGAAAATAAGACCTTGGGTGAGTTCCAAGCACCAGTCAGGGTATATAGGGGTGGTGGAATGAAGGAGAATGGGGAAAGAAATATGTGTGGAGCAGACAGACGATGGCCGAGAATCTCAAAGATTTGTTTTCGCTATGTGAAATATTTGCTTCAGATTGGTTTTAAATCATAAGCGCAATCCTTGAGGATAATGCAGCGTTTGCATCTTAATGCTCTCCCCTGGAGCTATGTTTTGGAAATGTTCTTAAATTATATTTAGGGGAAAAGTCCTGGGAAGTAACTTTGCTTATCTTTTTATTTATTTACTTTTTCTTCTCCTACATGTACATAAATATCAGGAACGTTCTGACTTCAGACATTACTGGACAGAGAGGAAATAGCAAAATGAAGAGCGAGGTAGGAGCAGAAGAGGAAGTCAGAGAGGAATATTATCCAAGTTCACAAGTTGGCCTCCTGCCTTCGCAAATTCTTCCATCACCATAGAAACATGCCACAGTTTACCACATTCAGTGGAAAGTTTTCCAATTCGATGGATAAAACTAGTAAACTTAAAAAGGACTTTACTAAATTAAATAACAGAAGCTAAAAGATAACATTTTATCTTAATAATAGAACAAAGAATGTGCAGCTATTTTAAGACCAAAAAAAATCTAAGAACTGGGCTATACATTCAATAACAGAAAGAGATAAAAATCATAAAGATTTAAACTTTCAAACTACTGGAAAGTAAATATTCAGTTTTGCCCATTGAAATTTCAGCACAATTGTTGGTTCATTTCTTCTTTAACTTTTATTAGTAAAAGGGAGGAACAGCTTACACATAAATAGGAGTTCTGAAACTTTCTAAATAGAGTTGTGCCAGGAACATCATCTGATCTAAAGATGAAAACTTGACTCATCTTTTATTAGTCCAGTGGGGATGTTCTATTCTAACTGCAGAGCTGCTATAACTCATAATAATAGAAGTCAGATCAGAGCTTAATTTCCAGATCCAGGGCAAGGGTGCCATCAGTGCAAATAAGGATAACATACTCAACTTACACACAAAGGGTTTAATGCCAGTTATGGAGATCTCTATATGGAATATTAAAAATCATTTTCAAGAATTCAACCTTCACGGGGCTGGGGATTTAGCTCAGTGGCAAAAGCACCTGCCTGGCAAGCGCAACGTCGTGAGTTTGGTTCTCGGTACCGGAGAAAAACAAACAAAAAAAAAAGAATTCAACCTTCACAAGCAGGTACAGATTTACAATTGTCTGTAATTCAAATAATTTCTATAAGTTACTCAGATATGATTTCTACAAAATTATATAAAACATTGAGGAACAATTTCCTTCTTAGCAAAACTTATTGGGTTAGTAATATCCCTTAGTTATTACAGGCTGATCAGGTCCCCAGTCTCCTGAATGAGTGTATGGTGAAGGCTAAATAAAGAGAGGCAAATGGAATGATTTCAGGGCTCCAGGAGGATCAAAACCCTCTCACAGAATTTAAGATTCTCTCAGGGCTAAGACCAAGACCTTTCTGGGTCACTTGTATTTATTCAGTTATCAGAAGGGAGGGAGCCGGGCATGGTGGCTCACACCTATAATTCCAGCACTCGGGAGGCTGAGGCAGGAGGATTGCTGCAAATTCAAGACCAGCCTGGGCTACAAAGTGAGCTCAGGGTCAGCCTGAACTGCATAATGAGATTCTGTCTCAAAAAAAAAAAAAAAAACAGAAGGGATGGGAGTACTCAAGAAGGGCAGAACCACTCAAGGACTTCTCCAAGTAAGGTATTAAATTAATCCACTCAAGAATGAGATGCCTGAGGCTATGGTCTTTATCCAGGAGAGATCTGATCCAGGTGTTCTTGGCTGTGATCTTGTCTTATCCTTTAAGGCTTTCTGGCTTCATTCACTACTACAGGTTTCAGTAGGGATTAGTGACTCACAGATATTAATTTACTATGAGTTCACCACTTCCAGATAAGGAGCCTAGGCCTTGGACAGATTCACAAGTGAACATGAAAAGCTAATCGATTAATTTAAGTCCTGCTCAGGTCTGCTTCATAGTGGTCTCCATCAAAGACTTTTAAAAATTTGAGATGGAAGAATATAAGCAGTAATTGAATCTGATTTCTTTTTGCCCAGTAGAATGATATGTAATGTTTAAGAGCAAGAACACTACTGTCATGACTGGGCACGAACCCTGGGTTTACTAGATCTTAACTATAGGATACTAGAAAAAGTACTACATTCTGTAAACCTCAGTTTTGTCATCTGTAACACACTGATAACATTAGCACTTGAATCATAGGGTTGTTATGTAGATTAAACTTAATGGATGAAAAAGTAGCATATAAGTAGACCATAAAAATATGAGCAGAAATATACTAAGATATTTTAGCAACTATAGAGAGATTTAGAGTGCTAAATAACTAATAGAGATGAAATTGTATTTTCTTCCAAAATACTATTTTTTTCCCAGGAAGGACAAGTGTCCAAAATACTACTTTTTTCCCAAAGATACAGATGATAAATAGATAGATAGGTAGGTAGATAGATGATAGATAGACAGACAGACAGACAGGTAGATGAATTTTCATATTTGGACAATCTTCCTGAATGGGACATAAAGGTGTGACTCAAAATAAGCAGTGAGCTTTTCTGGAGGCTACAGTCTTTCCACCCACGAAAATAGTCACTAAGTGGTTTCCTTCTTCCATGCAGAGGTGAGGGTTTCCAAAGACACAAGATACAGGGCTAGGGATTTAGCTCAGCGGCACAGCGCCTGCCTGGCAAGAGCAAGGTTGTGAGTTCGATTCTCAGTACCGGAAAACAAACAAACAAACAAAAACAAGTTTGGAAGACACAAGATACAGGATGAGCAAATAGGTATATTTTCCTATTTTGATGTGAGTCACATAAATCCACATGTTATCTGTATGATAGATAGGACAGATAAAAGAGAGACATCACTGCTCATTTTATCTGTCTATAATTAGGTGTTTTATCAATATTTTCTTCTGTCACAGTTTTTCTGGGCTAGACAACAGTGCCTCTTGTATGCCCTTCAACTGGCACTGAAGAGAGGGAGGAAACAACTTTGCGGTGAGCAGTCTGAGTGTAGTGACGTATGTGAGGCAGTTCAGAGAAGCAAAGAGAAGCATCCCCTCAAAAAGCAAAAGTAAGCTCACGTATTCAGAAAAATATCATTCATACTTATTAAGAAGGCTATGCTGTTATCAGTTCATTGAAGGTGTCAGTGGATTTTTATGTGTAAGACATGGAGGTTAAAACCATGCTTTGGTGAACACCTTTCATAAGTATTCCTATCACACAGTCTTTAGTGTTCACTGACTCAATTTGGCATATGTGAGGTAGTGTGATCTCAGTCTGAATATTATTCATACAGTTAACTGCAACAGTGTGTGAAAAAGCATAGAGGTAGGCATGTATCTTGTTACCAAAATACGAGAGCTAACATTATCATTATTTTCCATGCAAAATGCCTAGGAAGATATTTTACTATGTTTTTCACAGTTCTCCCATGCTAAAGATGAGCACTCTGCTAGATTTTTAAAAATTTTTAAAAGCAATAATTAAAAAGCAGAACAATATCAAGCAAAGAGGAAAGTAATAAATTATTAATGATTTTAAGTTTCTTTAGCAGACTGTGCACAATTTCATGTCATTTAAAACATGGATGTTAAGGCTTCTATTTAGATATCTTCCCAAAGCTTCACCTGCTCATAGGTGGGGCTTTTGGGAGGTGGTTGGATCATGGGTCATAATATTGGATTAGTCCACTGCTTGATTTAGCATAGTGCTGGGGGTGGGTGAATGGATTTACTGAAGACAGAAGCCCCACCTTGGGAGTGGGTAGCACTAACCAAAAGACCTGTAGTCTGGACAGAATATAAAGAGAAAGGGAAGGAAAGGGAGAGAAAGGAAGCTTAGCTGCTGCTGCCTTCTCCATGCATGCCATGAACTGTTTCTCCTCTGCTCTGCCCCTCTGCCGTGATGCCCTGCCTTGGAACCCGCCAACAATGGACTGAAACCTCTACACACTGAGCTAAAATAAACCTCTCCTCCTTTAAATTGTGCACATTTGGTATTTTGTTCCAGCAATGAGAGATGACAGAGGACAATGCTCCCATGGAACGTATAGACATATGTGAAACGGGGCAAATGGAGACTTTTCATATGATTTATATAGCAAAGAGAAAACAGAGATCTAACTCTGTACATCCATTTTGACAGTGTATTCATGCCGAGGAAATAGATATTTCAAGATCATTAGAAGGTTAATCTTCAACAGTATAAGCTAACTATCTGCCTGTCTTTCCACTAAGATCAAGAGCTTTCTATACAATCAATTCCCAGCCTTATCATCAGCCGTGGTAAAGTTTCATGTTACAAAGGGGAAGATTCCTGAAACAATGCTAGTGGGCCCTGAACACTTACAAAAGGAGAGAGATAAGACAGTGACATTTTTACATAAGATTTTTGGAATGCTTCAGTTGATGTCATTTTCCAGTTTTAAGACAACTAGAGCTTTACTCCCAGAACTCAAAACAATGAAAGAGTGTCAAGCATAGAAGGTAGTATTTACTTGAATAATTGGAACAACTTCTTATGAGCTATTTTATTTACTCTTTGGGTAAATATATCTATTATTCAGACTGCTTTTATTCATTATATATTTATGCAGCATTTTAAATGCATATGATTTGATAAACAATGTCGAAAGTACATTGTATGCTGACAATAATTACCATAAATTGAAGCATATCGTAAAAAAATTCTGTCATACTTCAGAGAGTGGTTAGCCTTTTGTATTTTATACTGATATAACCTCTATGGAATTTACAGCACGCCATTGTCAAACCATCTCAAAGAACAATGATTTTTTTGTATAGTTACAGATGTATAATCAAACGCAGATATTACAAATAAACTTGCAAAACCAGGATTGATTTATAAACTAATAATGTCAAAGTATTTCAGGCTGTTCTTTAAGCCAGCTCAATACTAGTACATGTCACAAAAACTTTGTTTCTTTTACTGTATGCCGATAAGTAAATACTTTGCTTTAGCTCGGGGTTTTTCAATTGCAACACTCTTGGCATTTAGGCCATAAAATTATTTGTTGTGGAGGCTTCCCTGTGCATTGTAGATATTTTCAAGTGTATCTGGATTCTACTTTCTAGATGCCACTTGCACTTCCTGCTCTATAGCAGCAATCATCAGTGCCTCCTGACATTGTCCCGTGTCCCCTGATACCAAGATTGTTGCCATTCGAGCCACAGCTTTTGCTCATTGAATTCTCTGGATAATCGCATGAAGCAATGCATTACCCTCTCCATTTTCTAGATGAGATAACAGAATCTGAAGGTGTTTAGTAATTTGCTCAATGTCACACAGATAGAAAGTGGAAATCAAATCAAGTGTAGATCCAATAATTTAATCATTGAGTGATGCTACTTCACTCAGGTGCCTAGATTAATATAACACTAAGTTCTATGCATCCATGGAAATTTTTCCAGTGCCCCACTGAAGTGGAGAGCTTCTGATTCTTTGAAAAAGCACAAATATCAATTTCCTCAAAAGTCTTAACTCTCATAGACATTGTAACTTTGAGTTATGCCATAACACAAAAGATAAGAAAGTGTCAGTGACTTAAACCACAGGCTCCTCTTATACCGTCATGGATTCTGCTCTATTATTAAAGGATTCAGGTCAAGAATGAGGGTCTGCCGGAGGCATGCAAATCCCTAGCAGAGTGATAACAGATCTGTAGACCAGTACCTGAAGGTTTTGCTCAGAAGTGACATAGATCCCTTCCACTCAGTTTAATGGTCAAAGCAAGAGAAGTCCAGAAGTCCAGTGTGAAGCCAGTGGTCAAGGGCGTACACCCTGCCCTCAGAAGACAGGGACAAAGAGCATCCTACTGGTATATACATAATATAATAAATATTATATTATAATAATATAAATATTATTGAGAAATTCAAATTCATACAATTTTAAAAGGATAATATTTAGAAAAACAACTTGTTTTTTATTCAAAATCTTCATATCTCACTATTTTGGGGGACTTCGGTCTGAGAAATTATTCCTAATGTAGGATCCAATTATCAAAAGATGCACACATTCAGTATTTGAGAGCAACATGGGCATGACAAATGGATGCAGGGTCCTGATTCCTTCCCAACAGCCTTTCTTTGAGGGACAGAACGAGCTCCTTTCCTTCTCTGTAAATACATTCCAAGATCTCTTCTATGGGAACTCTAAAACCTATTAAATGTCTACCTGATTTCTAGGCTATTCTGAGGAAGAAGCAGATAAACTGCTAGAATAGAAAATGTACGATGTACCCTTGTTTAGTAATTGTGGAGAAGAAATTTCATCAATCATTGGAGTCTGTGAGAGAACTCATCTGAAGCAGTTCATTTAAATTCTCTCCCAACACAAGCCATTCTGTCCCCATTCCATTCTCCCATCCTTTCTCTCTCTCAAAGCAGAAAGAGCGAGAGGGAGAGGGAGAAGGAGAGTGAGACAGGTACAAACTGCTGTTGGGAAATTTTTTATTAAAAATCATAGACACTAATTTAAAATAGAGTTAATTTTCAAATGCCAAACATATAAGTCAGTTAGTGGAGCTTCACAATAAATGCATTCAGTTTAAATAAGTAAAGTATATTTGCAAGGAAAAGAAACAGGGATGGAAGAAAGGAAATAAAGAGCACAGGAAAAAGGAAAAGAGGACATGACAGGTTAAAGATGGTGACGAATCCTTGACACGCCTACTTCGATGTGAGCCAAATTTTCTTACTTTCAAATCTGAACCGAATTAGTAGCTTTCTCGATCAATAAACTGTGGCAGGAGCAACATTCTAGGCCTTCTGATGATAACTGGTTGCACTTCTCAAAAGCCTTACGGTTCCAGTCCAGGCCTTTGAAACGCTTAGTGCTATGCTTAGAATTGTGTTGTTCAAAAACATGTCGGTGTCCTAACCCTCACTCCTATCGATATGATATTATTTACAAATGAATTCTTCACAATTATAATCAGGTTAAGATCAGATTATTCTGGATTAGAGAGCATCCTAAATTCAGTGACTGATATCTTTATATGGAGAGAGATTTGGAGACATAAAAACAAAGTTACACATGGTAGTACATACTTGTAATCCCTGTCCTCTGGGAGGCTGAAGCGGGGGGATGGCAAGTTCAAGCCTAGCCTGGGCAACCTAGTGAGTTTGTGAGACTTTGTCTCACAGCAGATCTGACTAAAAGCAGTGAGTAGCAAAAATGTCACAGCCTAAATGACAGACTGACCTGAAATTTCTCTGCCAGATTAAGTAGTCTATTGCCCTTAATCTCAGTCTCCCACACAGTCTCAAGACATGGGCAAAACATAGACAAAGTTTCTGCCAGAACATAGCTCACAGGGCCTCTGGTCCAAGTGCCAATGGAGTCCATGCTCCCAGCTAAGATCTCCTGAGCTTGGTCCTTACAATGTGCATTTCTATCAATGTTCTGATCTTCTTAATTCTGGTTTCTCTATCCTAAATCTCCAACTCTTTCCAAGTTCCTCTAAACAAGCCATTTCCAAAAGCTTCTGGTCAGGTATAGTCTGGGTAGTAATCCTACTTGTCTGCTGACAAAATCTGTTTTAGTTACTTTCTCGTTGCTGAATATAGTAGTACCTCCATTCACCAATTTAATTTGTTCCACGATTCTGGAGCAGGAGCAGGAAAGATGGCTGTGGTCATGTCCATGAGCCAGTGCAGAGCTTGCAAACAAAAACAAAATTCTGCTGAATGGTTCTGCTGCAAACCAAACTGTTCACAAACAAAAGCATTTTTGACCTGTAGTACTGGTGTACCCAACACCCACAATTTAAAGGAGGAAAGTTTTCTTTTGGTTCACGATTTTAGGAACATTCACTCCATAGTCAGTTGGGCCCAAGGCAGGAAGGGCATGGGAGAAAGGGCTGGTGAAGGAAAGCTTCTCACGCTGTGGTGCCCAAGAAGCCAGGAGAGGGGGGAAGAGCTAGGGGGGAAGACACACCCCTCCAAGTCACCAACCCCAGTGACTTTCCTCTTGTAACCAGACCCCACATTCACCACAGCTCCATGGATGAAGCTTTTGAGACCTAACCGATCAATTTATAGTGCAAAAGCTTGGCAACATTGGTTGCCTGCCATGTATGAAAAATAAAATATGCCTTATGAAATTTTGAATGTTTCTAGGGAGATTTCTGAACATAATGGTTAAATGCAAACTGGCCTAGAAAAAGCTTTCTCGAATTTCTGATCAGGGAAGTGATGATCAAAGTAAATGATGTGTTAAATCACTAAATTTCCAGATAGAAAACATGGAGGAAAAGAAGGTAGGAGACGGGGAAAGTGAAATTGACAGATTAAGGGTGACAAGAAGTCATTGACACTCTCCTAACTGAAAACTGAAGTCTAATTTCCCTACCCTTGAATCTGGACTAGTATTACTGAGCAGTTTATGACAGAGCAGAGAACAACCAGAACATAGAAAATGGGAGAAAAACGTTAGTATAAATAAGAAATGTTCCAGGATGAAAATATAATGGAGGTGTGTCTCTGCTTTTTAATACTCAGGTGTTTTTCTTATTGAACATTATTCAACAAATTATACATTCAAATATTTAAAGATTACATATACAGCCACACTATGCTCTCTAACACAAGTCAACTTCTCCCCATGATGTCTGAACAGCAGAATAGCTACCTGTTTAATTCCGGATGAAAATGTAACTGTGATACATTTACTGAGAACCACTATGCTTGCTTCTAACAAACTGTCTCCGGAAGGGAGTTTCCAAGGTAAGCCTCTTGACCTAGACACTGACTTCTCCTCTTCAACTTTGCCTAAAAGGTGACATCATTATTGCAAGGATTCTCTTGAAGCAGAATGCTTCTGATACAAGTATTTGAGTAACTATTAAACAATAAAAGTATAATTTCATGCTTGTGAATTTCTTTACAGATAATTCTTACTTCACAAATACAGTATTTTAAGAAGCTCATAAATAATATAAATGGTGCTCTAGAAAATTATGCTCTAGAAAAAACCAAGAATCAGAGGAAAAATATGAAGTAAAACAAAGGTAACAAATTATGGAGAAATTTTTAAATTAGTACTACATGGTTATTCCATAGAATATTATCCTGAGTTTCCAGAATGCTAAAGAGAAAGAAATACCTGTAGTATGTTTCTCATTAGCAGTAATAGAACATACTTAATTGCAAAAGAGAAATAAAGTTATTTTGTGTCAGAGAATTCTGAAAATACTATTCTTTGGGGAACTGCCACTCACAACGTCATGCTCTCAATATCTTTCCAGTTAATTCCTTACATAGAAAAGCATTTCTACTAATGTGTTTCTCCAGGCTTTTCTTGATGATGGAAATCTAATTGCAAAGCTCAACTCAGTATCAAAATATGCAAGACCAAAAAAAAATCCAAAGATACGATTTTTTGTCCTCCAGTAATCTATGAGCTCTTTAAGGGATTTTTGTTGTTGTTCTCATGGTTATATGCCTGGTACCCTTTACATCCATGGTATCATGCAGTTGTGATAGCTCATCTCAGGCAAGAAAGCTAATTATACTAAGGAGTTCATTTTCCTTCAAAATTGTTGGACTACTTCATCTTTAGACTCAATAGAATGACAATACATTTATGTTGCATTGAAATGCATTATAATACATAAATATGAATGGTTTTACATAGAATTCTGTCAAACAAAAAGTTAATGTTACAGTGGAAGTTATCTAAATGCTACTTCTCTCTCCTTTTCACAGTGCATTGCAGTGTGAAATGTTTATAGCCTGTAGCAGACGCCAAACTAAAGCAGAGCTTCACTTGCTAGAATACCGATGAACAAGTTATTCATGCTGGTTAACATCAAAACATCCCAAAAGGTTTGGAAAAAATCAAGACCACCAACATCATTTAAAAAGTAGGCACTATCAGTAGCAATGAAACTATTAAAGTGGAGCCGTGAGATGGGATGAGGAAATCACCGCCCAAGTTTAGCAGGGATTTGCAAGAACTTCATGGGGATGTTTAATGCTTAGGCAGCTGACTTTTATTACTATCTCAAGGGCCAGATCTAACTAAAACTATCCCCACTCTTCACTTTCATTGTGCTGAAATGGATTGGAACATCTAGGCAAAGAGATTTAATGTCTTTACTATTTGCAAAGAAAAAAAAAACCCTCAAAGACAAAATCAACAATAAAAAACTTCGTAGAGCAGGCTGGTACCTAGCATTCGTTTCCACAGCATGGGGCAGTGTGTGCATATAGGCAGGGTGGAGGGCACAGTCTGATTCCTATAGCTCTGTAAGCATTCTGAGTTCCAACAAGGTAAAGATTCAACTGTAAAAATAAGATTTTTGGTGGCTATTCTCATAGGAAATCATGTATATCCCCGCCAAAACACCTAGCACTTTTATAAGTGAATAGTCAAACCAGTGGAAAAATTTAACCAATGAGAGCTAAAGGAAAATAGTGAATAATTTCCCTCAGGGAGCTTATGAACTGCTCAAGAAGAGAGCATATAATAGGATACTCTATTTAGAAGTTTCCTAAGAAATTGTCTGTTCAGTGGCCTTTAAAATTCTCCTCCTGTAATCCTAGAAGAATCTCCTGAAGGTGCTGCTCTGGGGGAGAAAGGAAGACCAGCTTAGAAGAAAGCACCCACTCCAACTTTAATCAGAGCTATACCACTGCCATACATCTTTTCTTTATTTATTTTATAGAGAATAAAAAATAAGAAAAAAACAGTAAAAATGATAAAGAATTTCAACACAAGATGGTAGGAAATTAACAATGGTTATTATATTGCATATTGTTATCTTCAAAGTAGTTGTTCAGATTACCAGATACAGGCATACAAAACTGATCAAAAAATTAAGCATTAACTGTTCCTTTCAATAAACCAATAGCAATTAGTAGTATGATTACCTTAGTTATCTCGGGTATAAATATTTTTCTCTTCCTTCTTCCTTTCTTTTCTGTTTTCCCCATCCCAGTTCTTTCCTTTTGAGTAGTTTCTTTCCCTTTCACAATGTCTACTGTACCTTTCAGATTTTTTTACTGTTTCAGTTTCTTACACTAGGGAGAAAATATGATGTTTACACATGTGAGTCTGAGTTATTTCACTTATGAGCACCAATTTACTTATAAAAGCCTTGAGTTGATCTTTCTTTAGAGCTGAGTCATACTCATTTGAAAGTCTTTCGGCTGTTCCTCTGACAGTCACATTTGAAGTCTGTTTGAGAAAGTCCATACGATGGACATAAGCTGCTCTGGTTTCCCAGCGTCTGTTTCCTAGCTTGAGCTCCTCACGTGTTTAAAGGTACCATGGTTCCTCCACTGTCTGTGGCTCAGAAAAAACTGATCTTCTTACTGGCTATAGTGGTACGTCTACCTGTTCAAATAATTTATGGCATTCAGTCACTCATTCTGGTCATAGTAACTGGTTGGAAAAACGTACATAGATTGAGATAGACTACAGAGAGACAAAAATTGGACTCAAGGATTTACGAGACCCCTCTGATTAAGGGTAGCCATCTAGGGTCACTTTGAGGGAAGAATGGAATCACAGATTGCGGGAAAACACCTCCCTGAGAATGGCGGCCAAACCCAGAAGGCTCCTAAGTTCTTCTTTGTCTGAAGCCAAAACTAAAACACATCATTCCTGAGGTTTTAGCTAAAACGGATAAATTCCTTCTTTTTTCATAGATTGTTTTCTGTCCTTTCCAACCTAAGAATCATCCTTCGTATCCCATAGTTATTTTTGCAAAGGAAAGAGCTGGGTGCTTCATTAGTGAAGTAATTTTCGCCAATCCTAAATATACCCAACTGGAGTCCAAGAATTCGGACTCTTTGCCTTGTGCTTAAAACTGGAATCTTTAGACACAGATGATATTTCTAAAACTGTGCTAGAAACCAAAAAATTACCTCTCATTTCAAATTCACCAGAGACTAACATAATCTAGTGTTTTCCCTTTATTGTATTTGTGGACTTAGAGTCTCATAAACGCTGACTGGAGTATTCTATTTCATTCCGGTGAAGTCTTGTCAAACCAAGACTATGAAAGAGGCATCCTCAGAAAACAGCCTGAGCCATGAGCCCCTCGGAACAAACGCGGGTCTTTCACAGTATGTTGTTTTTTTTTTTCACACAGAGTCATTGAATCCTTATTATTCTCCCTCAAAAGATCAGATATACGGTAGCAATGGACCAAGTCAAAGTTGAACAAATGACTCTGTGGCAATTGTATACATTTAGGATCCTAAATTATTACATTTCTGAGATGACTGCTGTTCTCTTTGTATTTTCATTTTTTAAGGGAAGAAAGTTTTATAAATTTACATGCCAATACCACACAGTTTGCTTTGTTCCACAATCAACTAGCTCTCTGAACTTGGACTACAAAGTTACCTCTCTGAATCTTCTTCTAGGCATTTTGTGGTGGAATTTGTCTGTTTTAAAGTCTCCTCAGATCTAGTAATTGTTTAACTCATGGATTTAAATACATCACGAATTGCACAGATCTAAAAATACAGTGAAGCCCTACCTTCTACAAGTTGGTGGATATGGACAAGGACTGGATCAAGGGATCTGAATCCAGGCATCTCAGAGCAGAATTACCTTGAAGAAAAAAAATCTGTCTGTTAAATGGTTTTTCTCTGTGCCCTTCTAAAAATCCATGAGGAAACATTCAAGGCAGATCAACAGTTTCTAAGGAGAAGAAAATTCTGACCAGTGTTAAAAGACTGGAAGCAAAACATGAGTTTTTAAAATGCATATCTGAAAAAACAAAAATCTTGATCTGAAAGAGGTATTTTCATACAAACCTAGAAATCATTCTTATTCCAAGCTTGCTGCAAAATTTATATAATTTTAAGGAAGCCTATAAATGTTATGATATTAACTTTTTGGTGGAAATGTAATCCCTCAATAGTTACTTATCATAGTAAATGGATAGAATATGCTACTGGCTTCTTTGTAAAATATGTCTTCGTTTTCATAATTTCACATAAAATGGAAACAGTGTGATGAAAGCAGACTGCTGTAAATCTGAGTCACATGGGACAAATATTGGGCAAGTTTATGAAATTCAGTGAGGCTCACTGTGTAATTCCATATACATGCAGCATGCTAGTTGTGATAAAAATAGAGTGCACATTTAATTTTTTTAAATTTATACCATAAGATACATTGCCATTATCCCTCCAAGTATTATCCCTCTATTTGACTATACTTATCCCAGATTTCCTGCCTCCTGTTGAAGCAATTCTGGAACTCCTCTTTCCTGAGTGTCTTTGGTTGTGCTATTGTGACTGCCTCAACGCCCTCAGTCAAGTCAAAGCTTTTACCTTCCGTGGTCATTTTGACTTTGGGGGAAGAGCAAGAAGCCACATGGTGCCAGACCTGGAGAGCACGGTGGGTGAGCACACACTGTGATGTTCTTATGAGCCTTCCTCTCTACTCGGTGAAACACTCCCTGTAGGTTTGATCACGTCTTATAAAGACACTCACAAAAAAGGACTTTCACAACTGCTTCAGAAAGTGGTTTAAAGCTGAGGGAATATTTTGCGGGGATTAGTAGCAACATGATTTTATTTCAATAATATTATTATTTAAACAACATGTTTTTCTGTCACATCTCCTATACTATGCGGCACGAATAATGTATGATTGATGGGTTTTGAGGATTACAAAGTCAAACAGAATGTGGTAGGCATCACTAAATACCCCTTTCCCTTTGTTGCACTGTAAGATAGCTCTTTTCCCAAATGTGCTAGGTGCAGTAAATGTACCTGGTCTTATATGGTGCACACCAATGCAGTGATAATTCCCCTGCTCTGTTTCTGTAGTGACTGGCACTTTTGGAAAGGGACACTGAGCTCTGACTACGCACCATGTCCCATTTGAGGAGCATTCCCGTTTGTTGTTCTGTTTAGCCTAACACCAACCTGGGAGTCAGTAATTCCGTAGTGTTCTTGCCGTGCCAGAGGACCTAATGCCTTGTGGGTGTCGTCTGTAATCACACCTCCTATTATTCCATCCAACTCAGCTGCCTGACACTTTACTCATTTCTGTATTTTTTCCAGGTGATTAAAGTTACTAAAAATATCAACCCCTAATAAGTTAAGGAAATTACTGTAGTATAAAAATATTTCAAGCATTTAAACTCTCAAGCGCACAGCTCACTACAGAGAGAACTACGTGGCACACAAAATTAATTGGAACATCCTCTGCGCCCTTCTCAGAAATTTTTCTTCCCTTACCCTAGCTTTCAAATTTTTGGCTTTCTCCTACCTCCAGCCCCTTTCCCACACCCAAATGAAACATCTTTTCTCTCTCATTCCCCTTGCTGACATGCTTTCTCCTCTTCCTTTCTCTCCTTCTTTCACCCTGCTTCTTTTTCTGACCCTGCACTACTTTCCTCATTTGAAATTGGCTTATATGGAATTCTTTCTCCATCCCAAATTCCTGACAGTTTGCTGAAGCCCACATGTTTTTTGCTTGTCACTCTGATTCATGATCATCTCAACTTTAGCATTAGAATCTATCTTACAAGAAAGAAAGTAGCAAAGGGAGAGAACATAGGAGATATAGAAATCTTTGGAACATAGACATTGGTAAAAAGACTTCAGGAACTGAGACATATAATTATCTTCTCCTAGTTTGTATCAAATTCTATGAAGGACCCGTGAAGCCCACAGGTACCTGGCCATCTGCTTACAGGAGGAAATGAGTGAAAGCTGGCTAAAATAGGAGGAGAGAAGAAATATTTGCTAAGAGGTATTTTGAGCCCAAACACTCAATTTAGCCATAATACAAGTTTTTATAAAATCTTAAAATTGCTGTCTTACTTCTTGCAAATTACCTTATTTCTAAGAGACACCCACCTATTTCTTTAGAATTTGAGAGTTGAGAGGATTAAACACAAAAGTTAAACCAAGAAAATTATCATTCTTGGTGCAAGCTTTTGATACAATCTATTCAGGAAAAATAATATTTACTTTGCCCATTATTTATTATTCATCATAGATCATATTAAAATTGTAGAAGCCAGTATGTCATATTCTCAGTTGATGTAATGAAAAGGGATTTCTTATCTTTCTTCTTTCCACTCATTGGAAAACTTTATTTAAATTAATTCACTGAAATTTTAGGAAAAATTATTGTTTATCTGGTATTTCAATTTTTTGTTATGTTTTTCTCATACAAGGTGATTTCACAGGCATGGTACACTCACGGTATGCTAGATTATGTTAGAATAACACACAACACCAAATCTCAGTCTCTTCTAAAAGTACTGATTTATCGTTCATACCATGTATTTATTTTGGATCAGGCAGTGGTTTTGTTTTGATCCTGACTAAATAATCTCTATTTTGGACATTTCAGGATTTCACAACTGAAGGAATGAATGCTCTTGTGTCAGCAATTCAGCGCTCCAGTCTCTTAAAGAAATCATTCATCAATTTATTCACCTATTCAACAACTATGCACTGAGCACCTAAATAGGTAGAGAGGCACTATGTAAGATTACTAAACTACATTGTAGAAAACACAAACAATAATAATAAAAACTGCTAAAAGAAAAGTTGTAGCATATGAAATTAAACCAACACAGAAAACTTTATTTAGGACTAGTGTGATAGGAAAGACCAGAACTCAGCCTAAATTCACCTCTGCTGTTAAAAAGGGCAGGAAAACTTACATATAATGTGAGACCACAGGCTCTCTCTGCCTGCTGCTTGGCGTCACTCACAGGAAAAGGTAGTTTTGCAATTTGGAGAAAGACGTGTGCACACTGAAGAGAAGATTGCACAGATGCTGGCAGACAGGAATTCTGTCTTCCTTAATGATTGCATTTCAGGAAGACGGTCCCAGGTTTCTTAGGAAAGACACTCCTCAGGTATAAAACTGCTGAAAGATTTATTTTTTTAAATTTCAATCTCAAAAAGACTGATAAATAATTTATAATTATAGCTTTTCTAAAGTAAATGCTCCAAGAAAAGGGGAGGGAGGGATCCCTGTGATTTAGAATAAGGTGGTCACATTCTACCACTCTGATATTTCAACAAGTTGAGGGAAATGTCAAGTGTACCTTGGTCAAGACTAAAAGCATGATGACTATAGTTAACGTGTGATAGTGAATTGCTAAGAGCGTGTATCTTAACTGTTCCTACTTTTAGGAAGACATATATCAATTCAGTGGGAAATTAGGACTTTCCTCGGCATTGTGATTCCACTGAAACACCAATTTGAACTATTGTCCACACGTGCAAACGCTCTCAGAAGAGCTCAGAGGGTAAGCGATGGATTACAGCACCTGGACTTACCATACAAACAAGGGAAGACAGTGGCAAGGGTAAGGAGAGTTTTACCTTACCTGTGGAGACTGCCCCCACTCAGGCAGCACAGTGTTCAGTCTGCAACAGAGAAGGAGCAGAGAATGAGTGCTTGACTTTATCTTGGACACCAAAACTGTACCTGCTCAGTAAAACCCAGTGCCAGACAGATCCTCATGGCCCCAGGCTCCAGGCTAATAACTGCAGGCTGAGTTCTGAGGCCCACCATAGTTCTGGGTCAGGCCAACCATAGCACTGCCCTGGGCCTCAAGTGCCAAGGCCATACGCTGGTACTTAGGTCATAGGCCTGCCTTAGGACCAGGCCAGCCTGAAGAGGGCCCAGGCTTCAAACTGTCTCTTGTATCAGGCTTGTCTCAGCACCAATGTGGCCCCATAGCCCTAGGCTTCAGGCCCGTGCATCACCAAGCCAACCACACAGCCCAGGCTTCAAGCTGACTTCCATGGACCCAGCATCCAGGTCAGCCTCTATGCATATAGACTAAAGGCCTAGCCACTGACAGGCCTGACCTTGCAGTCCCAGGCTCCCGGTCTATCCCAGGTACCATACTTGCCTAGATCCAGGTAGATCTGTGCAGGCTCATGCTTCATGCCAGTGTCAGTGCCAAGTCAGCATTCAGGCTCAGGCACCAGTCTGTCGTCAGTGGAGGCAGGTTCTGAGTTTTCTGAGCACCAAACCAGCCCTGCAACCTTACACTTCTGGGCAGCCCCTTTGACCATATATTCTAGAAAACTCAAGGTCTAATCCCATCATTGTAGAGCACAGCTGATTTGGGCCCTGTGGACCCAAATCCCTTTCAGAGACAGGATTTGGTCCTGGCCCATGGCCCAGGACCCCAGCTACCTCTTGCTCATGCAGCCTCCTGGCCAGCACCTACACACCCAGCTACTTGGTCTTCCCCTCTACCCCAGGCTCTGGTCCAGTCCCTGTGTTTCTAGTCACTAGCTCAGCACACATAATCCCAGCTCTCAGACCAGCCACATGGATACAGGCTCATGCTTTCCCAAGTACCACAGCAGCTTCAGGCTCTAGACTAGGGCCCAGGCTCATTCCAGAAGATGAGGGCCAGGCCTACGCAAGTACACATTGGTTGCTGAGCTGTCCCCAGTATACCGAGCTTCTGTGACCACCCCTACAGACTCAGTTTCCAGGTGAACTCCAGTTGGCCCAAGATCCAGACCCGCCTTCATGGGCCCTCAGAGCACCAGAACAGCCTCATGGACCAAGGCTGTAGGTCCATGCTAGTTAGACTGTACGTCAGGCCTATCCCAGCATCTGACAGGCTACTGCTAGCTCAGGCAGGCACAAACTACTCCGGTACCCACTCATCCTGGTGGGTACAAGCTTCTTGCTCACTGTCGCAGACCTAGGCTCAAGCAACACCGGTGAGAGTCCAACCATCAGTTCCATCAGGGCATGTCCAGACTCTAGGCCAAACTCTGAGAACACAGGAGCCAGGCCTGCCTGGGTACTGACCCAAACATCAGGCAAGCTTGCTTGGTGACTCTAGCAGTGAGCTCACCCATGGGCCATACCATATGGCTTGCTCAGAATGTCTAGGAGGGCTGAGTGGTGAAAGGCTTTCCCACACAAAGGCAGTCTACACGGACTGGAATAAATGCCAAACTCTTCAAGTACATATGCACCAGCACATTGCTACAGCAATAAGGAAAACATAATATTACTTACACTGAGCAGCTTCTAATTGCTGTGACAAACACTGTAAGTTAAAGAGACTTGTTTTGGCTTATGGTTTCAAGGTTTCAGTCTACAGCTAGCTGTGAGGCAGGAAGATCGTGACAGGAGGGCATGGCGGAGGGAAGCTGCTCACCTCACAGAACCCAGGAAGTGCAGAGGGAGGAAAAAGCCTGAAAGGACAAGGCCAGGGACAAGATATCATAGCCAAAGTCATGATCCAACGGCCCACCCGGAAACACCCAGAAGTAGGCTTCCTGATCTCGATTTCTTCCCACCCAGGCATTTAGAAATCAAGATTGTAGAGAAATGCGTGTTTATGAACTTCCTGACAAAGAATTCAAAATAATTATCGTAAAGGTGTACCGTGAGCTTCAAAAATACAGAAAAACAATTCAGTAAATTAAGAAAGCAGCAAACAACCAAAATCTGAAATTTAATATGGAGAATGATATGTGTGGGCCTGTGTGCCTGTGTGTGTGTATGTGTGTGTGTGTGTGTGTGTGTGTGTGTGTGTGTGTGTGTGACTGTAGTCCTGGGGATTGAATCTTGAGGATTCATGCTAGGCTAGGCAAGCTCCCTAACATAGATCTCCAGCCCTAAATCTGGTTGGTTTTTTTTCCCAATAGAATTCAATTTGCTTTCTGCTGAAGTTCTACTTCATCTACTTCTTGGTGCATAGCTATTTTTTCACTGTAACCTTCCATGGAGAGAACATGGGTGCTCTTTGGAGCCTCTTTTACAGGAGTGTTAATTTCATTGGTGGGGCTCCCACCTCTCTGACCTACATACTTCCCACACTGTCATAGCAGAGGTTATGATTTCAACATAGGAATTTTGGAGGGGCACAATGTTCAGGTCACAACAAAAACCCTAGATATATCAGCTGGTATGAAAGCATGTCTCCCCCTAGATTTTTATGTTGAATGCTTATCACCAGTGTGAAGGATTAAGAGCGGGGACTTCAAGAACTGAGGGTGGAGCCCTCTTAAATGGGATTAATAGCACTATAAAAAGTGCTTGCCCTTTCCATTTTGCAATGACACAGCTAAAAGATGCTCTCTGTAACTCAGAAAACAGGACTCACCAGACATCAAATTAGCCAGCGCCTTGATCTTGAATTTTGCAGCATCAAAAACTATAAGAGATAAATTTCTGTTGTTTATAAGCTACCAAGTTCATAGTATTTTGTTACAGAAGATCAAATGAACTAAGAAAAGATATAAATTTTGGATGCATATCTTAGATAACACTTTAGCACGTGAAGCTAGACAAGATTGGCCAAGTAAGTGCACAGACAAAGGATGCAGTAGTTTAGACACTGGATACTCCAACAGTGAAAAGTTTGGGAGGGAAGGAGAAACCAACAGAGGATATCAACAAGCGGCTTGTGGAAAGACAGAAAGGAAAACAAGAAGAGGTCATGTCCTGGAAGCCACATGAAGAACAGACTCAAGGTGATTAACCTGGATTCCTCTGACTTAGCTTCATTTTCTCAGTGTAAAAGCAGCAAAGTCAATTGAGGAAGAGTAGAAATTGCTAAAGGATGGATTGTGTTTCACCATAACTTATATACTAATGTCCTAACCAATAGTATTGCAGAATGAGACTGTATCTAGACATAGAGTCTTTAAAGAGGTAAATTAAAATGAGGTAATTAGAGTGGGTTTATATCTCAGATAACTGCTGCTGTTGAGAAGAGATTAAGCTACATATATACAAAGAGGAATGATTAAATGAATATATATATATGACTATCTGCTAGCCAGAGAAACATCTCAGATGCAATCATGATCCCTTGATCTGGGACTTGTAGCATCCAGAATTTTGAAAAACTAACTTTCTGTTATTTTTATACCCAGTCTGTGTTATTTTGTTGTAAACGCTTGCAAACTAATAACAAGGTATTTTTTTGTTTGAAGAACAAGAAGACCAAATAAGTTTGTTGCCTAAGAGAAAAGGATAATTGACAGACTAAAGAGAAGGAGTATGATTGCCATACAGCATTAAGGACCCCTTAGAATTCATTGTTATAAACGGAAAGAGGGACTAAGCCAGTGGGACAACAAATTATTTTCTGATCCCATTCAACTTGAAAGGGTATCATTGCAGAATAGTTGGGGGACTGGATTCAAAAGAAGGTTAGGGAGTTTCCCCAAAGAGCTCTACAAGAAAGAAAAAGAGAACCTATGGAGCTGATGATACATGCATAGCACTACATAATCTCCTCTGATGATGGAGTTTAAGATGGGAAAGGTAGGACCAGTGAACTGTGCAGATAAGAGATGATGAAATGGAGTGGGTATCAAATAATTTGGAAATAACTGGTTTCTGGAGGGAGGAATCTGGACAAAGGGAAAGTTTTAGTTGGACAGCGTTATACAAAAAACTGAGATTATCTAATTGTTATCAATAATGATAAGATCTCAAGTATTCATCACCAAACTTTCCAGAATACCCTGGAAAATCTGTTAAATATGGATTTCTAAATTCCATGCCCACAGTCTATATTTCAATAGCTGTTGATTCAAGAGATCCAAGACTTTAGATTTCTATAAAGGATGAATTTCCTGAAAGATGCTAAATGTATACACATATTGAGAATCACTGATCTGCAAGATAGAAAGTAGGATGAGTATCTAAAGTATATATGTTGTCAAAATCATTGAGGATGCAATTCAATGAATGAACAGGCCAAGATAATGGAGAAATTGTTTAACACAGTGAATTGAGACAATAACAGTGTTAGAGTACCAAGAACTAATATTCTTGAAAAGCTAAAGGTTAAGATTGAGAATTTTGGAGGAATATCTAGATAGATGGATATAAATTATACCTACATATGGTTCTGTTTATTAGTATAAAATAATTTTAAAGTAAATTTCCAAGCTTAATACCCCAGTCCAAAACAATGTGTGCAACTGCTGTGAGCTGAGTGCCTTTGTCCTCCCCATTGCGTATGCTGATGCCCTAATTCCCAGTGCGATAGTATTTGATCATGGGGTCTCCGGGAGGTAATTAGACCATGAGGGTAAAGCCTTCATGAGTGATATCTGTGTCCTGATAGCAAGAGCTGGTCATTGGGTATAATGAGTCTTCATGATGAATCTTCATCTTGAATTATTCTAAAACATGTTTGAAAGTCAATGATGTGGGAAGCTCCTCTGATGCTGAGAAGAACAATCCAACTTGAGCAGAAGAATTTTAAATGTTATGGAATTTACCACCTCATTACCTGCCTGGATAGCTCTAACTTTTAGAAAGTTCTTCTTACATGAAGCCAAAAAATGCTTCTCTATAACTCTGATGAAGTGGTTCACACTTTTCCTATGGGCGATTTAATTGCTGGTAGAGATTTTAGTTGCTTCCCTAAAGGTAGAAGACTCAATGTTTTGTAACCATTATTGATCTTGGGCCAGCTTTGGCCTGTAGCTGGGCAGCTAGATAATTTATTTCTCTTTGAGGTTCTCTGATCCTATTTCTGAACTACATTTTCTGTCTTACTTCTTGAAGCTTTCATTTCTTTATGCAAAGTAATTTGAACATGGGAGTTTTTTTTTTTTTTTTTTGGTCTATGAGCTACGCTTTTTTTACATAGATACCAATTAGCTCTTAATTATTAAATGTGTGGGTGAGAGGGCACAGATACATATTTATAGCTCAAATGAAAGCTTAGGATAATTTATATTAAATATTATGAAAATCTTTATAACAGTAATATTAGAAAATTAAGTAATGAAATAAGCTGCCAAGAAAGGTTGCATAATGACTGTCACTAGAGGTATTCAAGGCAAAAATAGCCACCTGTTGGGATGTGATGGCTTTTAGTGAATTGTGCCTCGTGGCTATCATCTGAAGTATATATCTAGACTACCCTCTTCAGGTTATTTAACTTTTAGTAATTCTAAAAGGCCCAGTTTAATCATACCCATATAAACACATAGCTGAATAATTCCATCAATAGTGCTTTCAAAAATTAGTATAAAATTCTTAAAACTTTTACTCTTAAACTGAACCATACAAAATAACCCAAAAAACCAGAATATAAAAAGCTAGAACAAAAATGTTCACTCTAGTATTATTCATAAGGGTATATAACCTATGAAAAATTTCAATTCTGCAGTATAGTAAAATGATAAAATAATATGTAGCATATTCATGTAAGAAAATAAGGGATAATCATTTAAATTTTAGTCATAGTTTGGAACAACATAGAAAAGTTTCACTGTTCTAGAACTATAATAAAATACCAAGGCCTTATTGTGTATAATGTGATTTCAACTTCGGGAAAAATTTCACAAAGAAAATGTTGGGGAAATTTGAGTAAGATGGAGGAATAATTACATGTAAACCACCGTCCTCTTCCACAAACACCTAAGAGTGGGTACAAATATATACAAAACCAAATAAATAATTTAAAGTAAAATTTAATAAAAGAGGGAAAGGAAAACCCAAATAGTAAAATAAAAGCAAACGCAAAGCCAAAGAACTTAGCTTCTGTTACTAATGAGAGATCTAGAAGGTCAGTGCCTCTGGATTCAGGTTTTAGGAATATAAAACTAAGGCTTTAACACTCATAGAGACATGGCTGTCAAAGGTTTATAACTGCAGGACTGCTTGAACCCTGGTAATGAGACTGGATTCTCCACAAGGCTTGGGCTTATTTATTTTTTAGACAAAATCTGAAAATACTCCAATAGAAGCAGAAAAAAGACAAATACACTTGTTGACTATTCTGATTTAGGGCTAGGCAGAAGATGTTTCATCTCCCATACTTTTCTAAGAAATCCAAGTATATGACACCAAGTTGATGTGGAAATCCTCATCTCACATCAAAGATACGCCTAGGGCCTCAGCAGAAAGAAATAACAAAAATCGCCAAGATATTCCACTATTGCTCAGAGTATGGAAAACTTGAGAAAAGAAAACCTCCTTTGAAACTGACTGCATCCACAAATTCATATAAAGTACAAGAAATAATGACAATAAAAGTGAATATTGAAAGTTATTTAAAAGATTTTAATAGATCTAAGATACAAAGTGAAATAAATTATACCCATAAAAATAATAGGCAGATTTGAAAAGATGCAAATATCAGTTCTATGGAGATATACAAAATGAAAGGGTGAAGTGCAATAGTAGAGCTACCTTGTGGACTGTTGGGTTGATATGAGGAAACTGGCTAGAATGCAGGCCGTGAATATAAGGTAAAATATGTAATACATATCAAAGGGCATGAATTATTAAATGAAAAGTTTCAAAATCTGTCAGTCCTTAAGGAAACTTGAAATTAGTAAATATAAAAAGAAGTAATAAAAAGAATTCCTTTGACAGTAAGAAAAAACGTGAAAATTTTGAATTCTCAGGAATAGTTGATAGAAACAAATGACATTTTGCTTGCAGAAACCCACAGAAGGCAAAGATACTCACCTTAGGGCCCGCAGTGGAAGGGCGGTTAGGGAGAAATGGTGTCTTTAGTCACTGCGGAAGTGCAAGACGGTGGACTCGTATGTTCAAAGAACTAAAATCCTGAAAACAAAAACCTAGATCTATGCTCAGCTAAGCTATCCTTCAAGAATGAGAGCAAAAGAAAAAAAGCTTCAGAAAAACATAATTACAGGAAAATGTATTAATCACTGTAACTGTAAAATATACTATAAAAAGGGAAATTAAACTTAAATGTGATATAGGATTAAAGAAGTAATGTGTGTGTAGAAACTATTGTATCTGTGAATGAAACTGAAATTATCTTAATTATAAAAATTAAAATATCCACCTCAGTCAAAAGGCCAAATAGAGATTAAGTACAGATGGACAGAAAATGAAGAAGTTAAGGCAAAAGGCACTATCTGAAGAAAGGAGAGATGCTGCATTATGATTAAAAGAATAATTCTCCAGGAAGATACCATAACCTTGAACTGAAGTGAGCACAAAAACATACCACTACAAATGTGAATTAAAAATCAGCAAAGCAGACAGCATTTGAGACGATGATGAAGTGAAGAGATCCAGAGATTTGTTTTCCCAGCCAGACACAAATTGCACTAGCAAAATCCGTCTAATGTAACTGTTGTGGAACTCTGGAGTACACTGAAGGCTTGAAATTTCCAGGGGAGGGCTTAAATGGTAATTTGCCATCAATTCTGTCGATTGTTTTTCTCAGTTCTCATTATAATAGCAGCTATTCGTACCCTTATCCCTTACCCTGTGGCAGAAAAAGATGTACATATTCATGAAGTAAGCTACACACATCTTATAGAAAACAGGCTGGACAGAAACGACCTGATATGAATAAAGAATCTGTGTTCTAATTACAGACTGATGCTTCTGATCACAGAAGTGTGGACAGACACCTGGTAGCCATTGCTATAGCACCTCCTGCATTGTTTCAGGCCCTTTTCTTCTGGGTGAAGCCAATGTATGAGGTCTTAAAGGGCCAAGAACTTCTTTTTCACGGCTGCCTTCATTTTGGCAAATGCAGGGTAAATTAGAAAGTCTTTGTGCAGGCCCAGAGGAAAGCTCAGACGCAGAAGAAACTGGGAGACATTCAGTTTATACCTCGCAACTGACCTTCAGCACAGAGAATGCCTTGTAACAATTTTAAAAACAAACAAAAATATTAAAACTGTATTAGTCAGCTTTTGCATTGCTGAGACACAATACTGGACACTCTCAACTTAAAGGAGAAGAGGTTTAATTTGGCTCATGGTTCAGTGAATTTAGGCCGTGATCAGCTGGCTCCGAGGAAGAAGCTCTGTGGTAAGGGAAGCTGCTCAAGTCACAGGAGCGCGGGAAAGACAGAGGAGGGAGAGGTCAGGAGAGACGAACGTGCCCTAGTGATGCACTCTTCCAACCAGGCCCCACCTTCTAACAGCACATAGAGCTTTGAATTCGCCAATGCATCTATCCCCTGACAGTGCAGCACCCCTTACTCTAATCACTTGGCTTCACCCCACCTCTGAACGCATTAGATTTTAGGGAGATGTTTTAGATCAATACATCACAATATTCCAGCTCAGCGCCCAAAAGACTCATGTCTATCTTATTATGCTAAATGTATTTAGCCTATCACTAAGAGTCAACAAAGTTTTAACAATTTCACAATGCTGAAGAATCCAACTACAAAATCTCCTCTAAGACCCAAGCAAACTCTTATCTATGAGCACCTGTAGATATTTTTTTAAATGTTAAATACTTCCAACATATAATGACACATAAACATTTTTATTCCAAAAGGAAGGAATGAGAGATAGAAAGGAACAGGACCAAATCAAGTCCAGACTCCAGCAGGGAAAACATTAGCAGTCAGGACATGGCCAGATGTGAACTTCCAGAGGCTCGCGCAGCTTCACCCCATGCCCTTTCCGGTTGCAGGCCCTGGCCTCTCTCTTGGGCTGGCTCTGCTCAACACCTAGCACAGTGCTCAGTAGACAATCCATATTCCTGGCCATCTCCAACTTTCTGAAGTCCTCATCACACTGTCAGTTTCACTCTCATAGGTTCTTGCTTTGTCCTCCCAGAGGTACATTTCTTGACCTCCCAGGCTTTTCTTTGAAATATGGCTGAAAGCCCCTTGACCCCATAACTCTTGAATTCTGCATTCTTAAAAAATCAATACCATAGGAATGATGCCAACGTCTGCCACCAGCTCTGGTACTCTGACCTCCTTGGACTACAGCTGAAGAAGTCTCTTAGTGCCTGGATGGTTGAACTCAAGAAACATTTCCCTACATGGCACTGAATAAGCAGGGAACCCCAAGGGTCCCTTCTCAAACAAAATCTTTCAAAGGAATGTATCATTTTATACCCTTGAGTCTATGATATGCGGCTTATGAGCATTGTCTGAGATGCACTCAAGGCATCTTTTATATGTCTGTATGCAAAGCATTTGGTTTCTATTTATTGGTGGTCGTCTCTTCAGCAACCATACCTACTTTTGTCAAAACTTTACATGCAGTTCCTTCTAGGCCAAAATTTACATTTTTCAGATTTTTCTGTTCTGCTTTTGCCTCTAACTCTCATTATAATTCTGGCCAACAGCATGCTACAACCTGAATATTGAGCTGTCTTGAAATTTCTTCTATAAGGTTAATTAGTCTACCTCCCTTAATCTAAGTCTCCTCTAATGTTCTCCTCAGGGTGCTGGCAAAATGTAGATCAGTTCCTTGCCAGAATCCAAAAGTATAGAATCAGTCCACTTATCAATAGAGTCCCTTGTTCCCAACCAAAATCTCATGAGCCTGGTCCTTACTGTCCACATCCTTCCTAGCATGCTGGCCCTTGGAGCTCTGAGTAGAATCACCCATCAAGCTCTGGGGCTGTTATATCTCAAATCTCCAAGCCTTTCCAAACTCCTCTTATAAACCACATTTAACAGCTTCTAAATCATATGGTCAGGTACAACCACAACAGTTACCCTACTTCTCTAGTGCCAATTTTTGTATTAATAAGCTTTCCCTTTTCTGGGACACAAGGTCCAATACCAATACCAACTTAAAGGAGAAGAGGTCAAATTTGGTTCACAGTTCAGGGAATTCAGTCCATGGTCAGCTGGCTCCAAGACAGAAACACCATAGTGAAAGGCCATGTTGGAGTAAAGTGGTTCACCTCATGGCACCAAGAAACAGAACGAGAAGGAAGGAACCAGGGAAGGATGTAAGCTCCAAGGCACACTCCCCCTGACACACTTCTTCTAACCAAACCCTGTCTCATAACAGCACACTGAGCCAGGAACACATCAATGGATCTGTCTACTGATGAGTATGGCACCCTCATTATCCAAACCCCCACGTTGAACACGTAAGATTTTTGGGAGACATTCTAAATATAAACCTGAAGAAGAAAACAATGACTCTAAGCAAGGGAGAGAATTTTATTTCCAGAATGAGCACATTATTAAACTAAAATGTGCAGCTTTAATAAAACAACAAACACACAGGGCATATGCAGAAACAGGAGAATATGATCCATCCCAAAGTAAAACACCAACCAACAGAAATTTCCCAGAAAACCCTGATGGCAGAACAACCAGACAGAGAATCAAAACAAATAAAGAAACAAAAAGCAACAAATACTAACACTTTAGAGATGCTCAAAAGCTGAAAGTAGAAAAATCCAAGGAAACTAAGTATGAACAAAATAGAAATATGAATAAAGAGATGGAAAGCCTAAAAAAGAAATTGTATACCTGGAAAGGACAATTGCTAAAATGAAAAAAAATTTACTAGAGGAATTGAAAGACAAATTCAAGTCAGCAAAGGAATCAGCAAATTTGAAGATAGGACATTGAAGATTATCAAGTCTAAAGAACAGGAATGAAAAACACTGAAGATAAGTAGATACAGATTGAGGAATTTATGAGATAGTATTAAGCAGACCAATGTGTATAATGTTCAGGGAATTCCAAAAAAGAACATGGGGCCCAAAGAATACTTAAAGAAAGAATGGTGAAAACTTTCCAAATATTATGAGACACAAATATAAGCATTCAAAAACTCAAGAACTACAAATGATAAGAAATCAGAAAACCCACACCAATTTACATTATATTCAAACTGTGAAAAGTCAAAGATAAGAGGGATTTTGGAAAGCAATAAGAGAAAACTTATATGTCGTATACAAGGCTCCTTAATAAGGTTATCAGTATTTTTTTTTTTTTTTTGGTACTGGGAATCAAACTCAGGACCTTGCACTTGCCAGGCAGGCACTTATGCCACTGAGCTATATCCCCAGCCCCTATCAGTAAATTTTTTATCAGAAACTTTGGAGGCCAGAAAGCATTGACCTGATATATTCAGAGTATTGAAATAGAAAACATTCTATCAACCAAGAGTCCTATATTAGTCAAAACTGTCCATTAAAAGTGAGGAAAAAATTGAGGCATGACAGGGTAAATAAAAGCTGAGGGCCCTTGTTCCTGTTAGTCTTGCCCTGAAAGAAATGATACAGGAAGTTTTGCAAGTTGAAGCGGAAGGAGAGCACGATAACTTGGAACCATATGAAGAAATAAATATGTCAGTGAAGATAGATACTTGGGCAATTAGAATATTTTCTATACCAACAATATATAACCACACATTTGTTTTCTTTGTGATTTGAGACTAAAATATTTTTAGAAAATATTTATTAATCTAAATGCAAGCACTGCTGTAACTTTGGTTTGTACCTGTGTACTCTGATTTCTACGTAATCTAAGAGATAATGAATTCTTGGATATACAATATGTGAAAGTAGACATCAACAACAAAGGTGTGGAGAAGTTATTGCAGGAGTAGTTGAGCTGTGAAATTTTACCACTCTAAGAAAATACCTGAGAAAAGCAAAGTGAAGGAAGGAAGACTCTTATGGCTCACAGTTTCAGAGGTTTCCATCCATGGACAGCTGGTTCTGTTGATTTTAGGTCTGCGGTAAGGCAGAAACCTCATTCCAGAAGGCTGTGGCAGAGGAAAGCGGCTTTCCTCATCACAGCCAGGAAGCAGAATAGGGTGGAGAGCCAGCGAGAAAGAGCCAGGAGCAAAATAACCTTCAAAACCATACCCCCAGTAACTTGCTTCACCTAATCAGGTCCCACACACAAATAAGCACACTGAGCAATGAACTTATGAATGAAGTAATCTGCTGATGAAATTAGAGCCCTCATGATCCAATCCCTTTCCAAAAGTCCATCAGCTGGCAACCAAATCTACAGTATGTGGCTTTTGAAGGACATATGATATCTAAATCACAAAAATTCATATATATGGTCAAAGTTCCAAAAATTCATATATATGATCAAAGTAGGTCAATATTTTGAACTATTAGGAAAAGATAAAACTAGGTACCACCTAATATTAGGATAACTACTAAAAAAGAACAGAAAACATAAATATTGCTGAATAGAACCCCATGCACTGATAGTTGAACCGTAAAATGGTATAGCTACTGTGGATAACAAAGAGGTAGTACCTCCAAAACTTTAAAATAGAACTACTATATGACCCTGCAATTCCACTTTTGAGTATATACTCAAACGAACTGAAATCAGAGTCTCAAGGAGATGTTTGTGCACCCTGTGTTTCTAGTAACATTATTCACAGTTACTAAAACATGGAAGCACCCCTCAGTCTGTTGCTTCCCTCAATCTGTTCATCAACAGATTGAGATAAACAAAATGTGATCTATATACACAGTGCAATATTATTCATTCAAAAACAGGAAGGAAATTCTGACATATGCTACAACATGGAAGAACCTTCAGCTATTATGCTAAGTGGCATAAGGCAGTCAGGAAAAGATACATATTGCATTATTCCACTTATATGAAGTACTTAGAGCAGTCAAAATCATAGCACAGGATGGTGAAGTAATGGCTTTATTGCTTCATGGGTACAGAGTTTCACTTTTAAAAGATGAAGAGAGTCCTGGAGCTAAGTAGGTGTAACGACTGTGCAATAATACGAATATACTTCCTATCAATGAATTGTGTACTTAAAATGGTTGAAATAGTAAGTTTTGTTACATGGATGCTATCAGAATAGAAAAATAGGAAAATATTAACATGGCATCATTATAGGACTAGAAACATTACAGGAAATCCCTGCTGAGGACATCAGGCTGCTCCTATTGGCTGTCAATTTCACATTCCCCCATAGATATTCAGAAGTTTTTCATGTACAATATTAAGTAAGAAAATATTTAAAAAGAACATTGCTGTTGATAAGTTGCCATGCTTTCTATGTACACATAAGAAGTAGAATTAATGTACGACTTACACATTAGGTTCCTGGAGGGAACACTGACAGTTTCAGTACGAAGCAAACTAAAGATTGAAAACATGAATCTGTCGTTCATTTACAAGCCTGGGGCTGCAGAAAACTGAGTCTCTGCCAGTTCGGTCTACCAAAGTTCGTTCCACGCCTGTCTCCCTTTGTGCTGCTCTTTCCAGGAACCGGATACCTTGAACTCTCTTCTCAACTGGCTGAAGCATATTCAGGCTCATCAGTGGCTGCGGAAATCTGTTGTGGTCAGTCTCCAGTTCTATTAATAGTCTACTTTACTTCTGTCCTGAGAGTAACTCTGCGAGTTTGTATCCCGTGGGTGACCCTAACTATGTCTCCTCCCGGTCTCCCTCTCTGGGAAGTAAGCCTTGTTTCCCTTCTCACTTCAAAGGCGTAATACTTGTTTCATGTTATTCTCCTCCATCTTACAACATAAACGTAAGTATACTTCGGATTTGTTTCAATTCCGTAATGAGAGCAGCATTTTCTACGCTCATTAGTAATATACATGGTAAGATTGAGTATCATCAGAATCCGGACAAAAAGAGTTCTTGATACTGAAATGTACGTCCTTGAGGAGTAAAACTCCTGCACAAAGATGCAAACGTTCAAATTGAAATCACGTTTCTTTTCTGCAGATTACTTACAATGTATAATTTAAGCGATCGGATTTGCTAAAATCGGGTCAATGTTTCCTGCCTGGTTTTGACCGATAGCTTGTTTGTCTGGAGCTACCGTGAGTACTTCTGTAAGTGTTCTCCATGATGCCCTGCTCTTGGATTGATAGATTCTGATTTTTTAAACAATGGTAAAGCTTTCTTATTGAGTAAAAGACCAGATTCAACATGTCACAAGAGAGAACGGATTTCTGCTGTACAGAAAACATAACGGCACATCCACATATACTCTGGCAGACTCATGCTTATTTGATACAATATACAGGCAAATTACTTATATTTTAGAAATTTTTGCAATAGTTATATCAAAAAATTGTATTTGCTCCATAAGCATTTAATATACCACTGGACAGTTATTGATTTTTTTCAAGGTCTTTCTTGACACTTTTAAGAGGAATTGTCACCCTCAGCATCTCTTCCCTAGAATGAGAAAATATGATTTTATCTTGTACATTGGTCTGAGGCAACAAGCAGGCTGATTGTACATTCTCAGGATTCCTCGGGGTTAATTAAAAATTGACAGTGTAACATTATGCAGAGAATTTTAAGTTTGCTTTCCTGGAATAGAGGAGAAATATACAATGAATTTTCCCAGTTTTATAAAGGGCTTTGCGGTACTTTTTAGAAAGACAAGGGTGAGACCAACAGTTTCCAGAAGCAAATAGTCTTATGAAACTTTTACTTTTCTAATATCCTAAGGTTTTGTTCTTTTGAGGTATCACTTCCTTTAAAAAGTACATGCACGTGTGGGAACACACACACAGAATCTGAATTAGATATTCTATTGACATGTTTTGGAAGGAGGGAAGATTAAGCTAAGCATTTTGAGATTCAGACCGACTGTTCCAAGGTTTCTAATCATTGCAAACCTGATGTTTTAAATCATTAAGCCATTCCTTCCAGCTTACCACGGGAATATATTTCCATACACTTTGCTGTGATATATTGAGAGAGATAAGAATTAGAATTCATTTGCCATTTAATTTTTCTCCCAAAGTGACTTAAAAAGGTCATCTACTACTCACACTTCTTCTATTTCTAGAATATTTTCATTTCATGTATCAGAAATCTTTGTGTCAAGGTAATTTACTTGACCAGACTCATGATTTTAACGTCATAGTTACATTTATTTGAATAAAACACAGCTCTACTTCTCACTTGGGGGAGGGCCTGCAAAAGGAACTAAGATGCTCTACGTTCATATACCAACCCCCCAGGATGAGTACAATCATTATGTCCTTCAAATATGCACTAGTAAAAGTTAAATTTTAAAAAATTAAAATTAAAAAATAAAATAAAAAATCAAAGTTCCATCTACTTCTGACCAACAAAAGGGAAATAGAAATGATCATAGTGAAAAATTCAAACATCATAAATTCCTGCATAATAGTATTTTCTTATTGCAAAACAACAACCAAATACGTATCGTTGGTGTCTGATTTTTATTTTGATGCTAACATGCTCAGGCTTGTTCCATGCTAGTGAGGCATCTCTAACCTAAACCACATTTTTTTACTGGAAGATTTACTTTCACTTATTGCGTTTTCGATAGCATAGAATTCTGCTGTACTTCCATGTCCATTCCTCCACTCTTAGTCTCTGAGCCTCTATTAAAAATAATGTAAAAAAATAAATAAATAAAAATAAATAAAAATAATGTAAAATTTACACGCGAGCTCACACACACACACACACGTGTGTGTGTTCAGAAACTTCAAGTGAGTCTAGAGAAAATTCTAAATCAGGAGACGCAGCAGAGGTCCTGAAACAGTAATCTCGTGAGATCTGAGAGCCCTGTTTGCTTTGTAAACCTGAGGGGACCGGGATGGGGAGATTTCAGGACAGAGGACGAAAGGAACAACACACTGAATTCTCTTCATACCCCCGGAACTTAGCACATACCTGGTACGGAACAGGTTAGCAGTTAAAATATGCTGAAATAGAAAAGTACAACTAAATAATTAAATGGGTGAATAAAAATGCAAGCAGCAAACTGTCAGCAATTTAAAAGCTCACTCTAGATACTGGAACTCTTTCAGAATATGCTTTTTTCCCTTGCATCTAGTTCTAGGGCAGGGCCCGGAAGGAAGGACTACATAATAATATAAGCACTTCTTACCAGGCACCTGATGGGATGCTGAGCCACACCTCACCCCCTCACGCCATTTAGTGGAAAGCAGAAGGAGACAAAACAAGAAGCAGAACTCAATCACGATTTCAGCTACAACATAATGTTTACCATAAATAAAAATTTAAGAAATGAATTTTATTTACTCGTATTTTAACTCTTGTGGGGTTCCCCAAATAATGGAAGCCTTTGGAATCTTAGTTCTCTTCGGCCACTCATTAAGGTCTGCACACAATTCCTGTCTTCAACAAAAAAATTCAGTTAGAAATCACTGCTAGGCAATTTTTTTTTCAAATCACCTGTATTCTGAAGAGAAATAGAATCTGGATTTTCACTGCACTATTTTAAGTCAGCCCATTCATATCGGAGTCCCCCAGGTGTGGATTACACGGATCCTTTCAAGGGTAAAGGAGGCATGTGTCACTTCTCAATGTGCAGGCAATAGCACATGAAATACATCTGTGGCTTGTTGCCGGAAAGTCACACCTCTGATCCACAGATCGCTTGATTTAACCATTTTTCAGCATGTTAATACATTTCCCTGTTTTATATTCCTGCTTAGTGGAAAGTTTCCCCAATGAGCATCTGATTTAATTTTGTCGGCTTGGATGCCCTTTAGGTAAAGGACACCATTCAATATCAGAATTAGAAGCATTCTATTCATTTCTCCCCCTGCAGCCGGGGAACGAGAAAGGAGAAGGCAAAGATGCAGAGACTCAAACAACTCTAGATGCAGCAATTCTCTAGCCGCTGAGCAATGAGGTTTCATACACTGCTGGAGGACCCATTCATCTTAATCCATCTGGAGAGAGGGCTGTGTGCAATATTTCACAATCTAAGTACTTTCTGACAAATCTATTAATTATGCACTCAAACAAATTATTTGCTGCCTGTGGAGAATTGCTACTGGATTTTCCCTTGTGCTAGAATCTATGTTCTTTTCTGTGCTTTTAACTCATTGCCATCATCGGTATAATCATACCAGTCCCTACTTTTAATTGTCCATGCTTTTAAGACCAGATGTGCTCACTACTAGTGAGAATATGAACAACAGTAGCATGACATCTAAAAGCCAAAAGGCAGTTTTCAACTATCTGGTTACCTTTTGTCTTCTGCTGTCATTTACCAAAAGGTTCAGAAGTTGTCTTTTCTGTGTGCTAAACCAAGAGGTACGACATTAGTTGTAGAGCTCTGTGATACCTCCCAACCAACAACTTCTTTTCCTCAGTTCTAAAGAAAAGGCCTCCTCCGCAACTCATGAATTGTGACTGTGTGAAACATGAAAAATGTTTGAGGTAATTGAAATTTGTTCCCACTAATTGATTATGCTCAAGTTCTAGAATATCATTGAAAACGCTGAATTATTTTCCTTTTAGAATAACTATGTTTTAGCTTTAGGAGTGCTATGTACAATTACAGAAAAACATTGAAAATAGCAAAAGCAGATTAAAAAACAACATGCATAACTATACCAACTTTTCGGCATGAATGTCCTTCTGTTCTTTTTATATATATTTAAAATGTGTGTGTGTGATACATCAGAAAACATAATTTCTCTAATTTTGAATTATATATACTTTACATATCCTTTCCACATCACTAAGATTTTATCTTTGTTGGAAAAATATAAATAATGGAAACATCTTCCTACCCAGAAAACTCTGTACAAAGGCAAAAAAGAAACAAAACTATTTTATCTTTGAATAAGCATTAAACCAAACTGTGGTGTACATCACAAGGAATCTGCTAAGAGACTGCAAAGGCATGTTTTCAAGACTAATAACATCCACTCAGCTCTCAAATTAAACAACAGGACATCACCTAGACTTAGCTGGTAACTGGGGTAATCATCTGTATTGGTTAATTGGCTTTATCCAGGAAAAATAAAAATAGTGTTTATATCCCTAAAGCAGCAGGTAGTTTTGCAATTTACAGTGACATACTCACTAAGTTTAGGCTCTTGAACTTTACTTGGAACCTGGCGGGAAGGGGTAGGGACCCTATCTCGTAATGTTTACATTTCAAAGGCCTGGCTCTTTAGTCCTGGAAAATGACTGTCCTACACCATAAGCTTCCAAAAATCCCAGCTCGTTTTCAAAAAGAACTTGCATACATTTCAAAAAAGGAAATTACTTCTAATTGCAAGTTTTCTCAAATAAATGTTCTTTTAAAAGGAGGATGGAGAAAAATGTCTTATTTCCCATAGAAAAAATAAATAACCTTGTCTTTAATTTGTATGTATTTGTCCTTACATCATCATATATATTAATTTTAAAAATCTAATGATAGTCTAGCATAAAAAATTTAGAATTATTTACCTAAGTATCCCCCATAAATAGATCTTGATTTTTCAAATGATCTTATTTAAAATAATTTTGCAGTATACATTGTTATCAGTAAAACTTCCAAGCACTTTTATTTTTACCACATGAAACATGACAATGTTCTTTTAGGAACAAAGAGAAAAACATATATTATCTTTAAAGATATATGCATGTGTGCACTATATTCATTACCACAGAATAATTCTAAAAGTTTAACATAATTACAGCAATTTTATATATAATATGGGGGAAACATAACTCACAGCCTGCTAGATGGCTGAAACGCTGAGTTCATATTCCCTAAAACTGAGGAGTGAATTTTAGGAACGACTGAAGTTAAGAGTAGAAAGAACTTATTGAGTTCTTGTCTAAAGGGGACAGAAGGGAGCCCAGAAAGTGGGTTGTCCCCCAACCCCGTTTCTCAAGGGTGTTCATTGAGCAAAGCCACAAGGTGAGGCAGATTTAAGGTAGGACAGCTCTATAATCAATCAGTAACGTTACAGGTAATGTTGATCCAATAGAAAAATCATAGGATGAGTGTGAGGTGGGACGAAGCCATGGTCAGTCAATAAGATTACAACAAGTAGAGCTGCTCAGGTAATATTGACTGCACGGGGATCAAAGATGGAAACAAGTCATGTAGCAGGTGCACAAGGGCAGACTAGGACTTTCCTAGGAGGGGCGGGTTAGGAGGTTTGGTCCTCCACCCCGAGGTGATCAATGTCCACTTACAAGATCAATCACTGCTGTTCAACCCTAGAGGAAGTACATGAGTTAGTAGTTCCCTTTTTCTTGAAGCCTGGCCTGCAGTGAATACCCCTCCAGGCACAGTTGTCTGCTGCATTGACCTCTCAAGGGTCCACTCCTCCTGTCTGACTTCTTATAATGTTTCTACCTATCTTAGCTATCTATCACATATATATATACATATATATATATATTTAAATATATATATTCAGTTATAGACATTCAACAATTGATCAAGTGCTTGAGGAAAAGCAATGCATAGATCTTTGTCATCGAATTCTGATTTCAATATTGAGATCTTTAGAAGGGTGCATAAATTGGCCAACTGTTCAATTTACAGAATCATGGAGCATTTATGGCCCATATCTGGGTTAATAATGCCGCTCCTTCCGTGAGAGGACAAAGCTCTCCAGGTTTGATTGACCGAGTTCCTATAACGGTGGAAGAGCTTGTTTCAGAGTGGCAGTTGGACGGCTTGGAAAAGGGAGTGTGCTTTCGAGATGAAGATGGAATAAAAGCTCTCATGTTCCTACATTACAGCAAAGATGGCCCGCACTTCTGTTTAATTTTTCCAGTAACTTTGGTGGTAGCAAGATATTTTTTTCATTTAACACTTGAGGAAACTAATGCAATTTAGGTGAGGGGCAGGTTATACAGTAAGCAAATGATAGATTCAGGATTTCAATTCATCACTGTCAGATTTCAAAATCTCCCTGTTCTCTTCATTATAATAGATTGTCAGATGTAGACAATAATCTTCTGCTATTTTCTGCTCTTCATGCTGGAAAGTATCTGTGTCATAATAATGTGATTCATAATCACTAGAGGAAAAGGAGGACAGTAAAGGAAATGCAAGAACTTGTAACTGAATGAGTAGATGGCAGCAGATTTTGAAAATAATTCAGAATTTTCAGAATAAAGACTAAAGGAATAGAGGGAGGAAGCAAAATAAAAGCATACTCGAGTGCAAAATGACCAGCTTTATTTGCCAAAACTTCTTTTTCTCATTTTAGAAAAATAAATAAATAGATATTCTCCCAGCCAGTATCGTCTGCTTCATCAAATGAATTTAGAATGTTTTCACAGAATTCTTCAGATTATTTTCCTGATATTTAGCAATGATCAGTTGTTTGTCTTAAATTAACCAAAGAAAAAAGTAAAGTGCTAAACTTTACCATTAATAATTCACTTCAAATTAGTAGCAAGTGGTTTTAGTCTTTAAAAAATTTTTTATCTAAATATACAATTATATAGATTATGGAGGACAAAAGCTAATCATGGCAACTACAATTTTTTATCTTTCTCTATTCTAAAGAATACATTTTTGTTAACATAACAGTTTTACTTTTAAATTCTTTTCTAGCTACCTGAAGATTACAGTCTTTTAACATTAACCTCTCTGCAAAGGAGGAAAAAACATGTGTACCAATACTTTGCTCTTTAAAATATTACATTTAAAATCATCCTTTTTGATGATAGTATACAATTTCAATCAAATCATGGTTGAGAACAAAACATCAGTCACTGAGACAATAACACCTATCTTAACATTCTGTAGGAAATGTAGCGTGTGTCCTAGGGCTCTGGGCTTGAGACTTACTGGCTATGTCAGGGAGGTGGAGGGTGAAGTAGAAGGCACCGTCATCCTAAGTATCTGCCTGCTTTATAAATACATGCATAAATTTATATACAGTAACTTATAAGTAATGAATTAATAATAAATTTATATTGATATTTTTTCCAGAAAAAGATGAAGGAGTTATACAAAGGATCCATGGACATGAGTATGATTATAATACAAACAATGGCACAGCCTCTAGGCATCCATATTCTCATCATCAGTCCACTGACGGACCAGGGCTGCACATCAAAGAGAAGAGAATCCGGGATGAAGATGTAGATGACTCTAAGGACCCGGGATGGCCTTAGAGCACAAGGACCAGGTAAAACATGAGTGGCATGGGATGGGCATTGGATAGGAAGGGGAGAGTGACATCCTCCTCATCAATACCAAGCAGCGACAGTCTCCGTACAACAGGAGTGCAGGAGCATGGAATGCAAAAGGCAAGAGTAGGACATTAATTGTTCATAGCAAGTGCATTTTCAGAGTTAATGAAATGAAGAATTGCTAATGGGTTATAATTTTTACCTACACTCTAGTCAGGCCTGGACCATGAAATTTATATAACATTCTGTATTTTCATCATCTTTAAACCGCTGAGGTTTTTTTAAAGACTTTTCTTATGCTTTCTGCCAGCAAAGTATTTCAAACGAATGAAAATTTTCCCAAAGAAGACACACATACCTATGGCCAGACATGCTTCATCATCCTTGCTGTAGCAAGCAGCCCTGTTGAAAAAGCTTGAAACAAACAGAGCTCACCTGAATGCATTGTTTAATCTGCCAGCCTCATTAAAAGAGGAGACAGACCGATGGACAGATAGAGACAGAGACAAAAAGAAAGCAAGCTTCAAAAGAAAGAAAAACAGGATCAACAGTTATTTAGATACCTTCACCAAACCCTGTGCCATATATCTATCAGTGACGTCTGACTTGACTCTCACTTCTCAGTCTTGAGACAAAAGATAGCTCTGAAACAGGTCAGGAAGTAGGATTCTCCGCCCCGCCCCCTCCTCTCAGAAAGGTCCCTGTGATATCCAGAGGAGAACCCGTTGTCTCTTCTCTCTATTTACAAATATCCTCAGAAAACTAGCCTAATTCTTACGGTGTTACTAATTTTTCTCCTCTATTTTACCATTTCTCTTTTCCAATCTAACTAAATGAAATTCATGCAGATAAATTAAGCAAATTCCCTGCTTGCTGACAGGATACAGCATCAAGATGCTTAGAGCCTAAAGACTCTGAAAATTTCCACAACTGGAATATTTCACTGTAAGCTAAAGAAAGGGATCCTTACTAACCTAAACAGACAATAGTATTTCTTTTAAGCACATATGGTACTTTGCACAGTCAGAAAGAACCTCAGCGTCCACAGCCAAGAGAAAGAGAGGAACCAGGTTAACCGGGGAAAGAAGCAAATCGAATGCTGAGGCCCTACTGTCGGGACACATGAGCTGCGGAGTCTTTGCTTGGTTGCATCCTTTTATACTGGTTCAGATCTGGCGGGAGAGAACCGTGATCCCCCTTGGGTTGTGAGAGCCCGGCTGGGAGGGGAGGAGGAGGCCCTCACCAGGAGCACGCACAGCTATGTGCAGCTCCAGAGAAGTGCCTCGCAGGAAAGTCAGAGTGCTGGGCTAGCGAAATAACAGATCCCCACTACAATAACAAAAGGCCTCCTGTGTCCTCACAAATGTCCTCCCTTGTCACATTACAGTGACTGGTGTCTGCTTACTCACAGATTCCTCACGCAGAGCCCGCAGAAGCTAAGGCCGAGCCAGGAGAGCTCTGTCTCCCTCACTATCGCTATGCACCAGAACTGCTTCCAGCTTTGATTCATTACACACATCACTTCCATCTTACCCACCAGAACATGATCTATATGGTAATTTATTTCACTGTTTTGTACTTGCTGCCGCCCCCTCACGTCCTATATCATTTAAGCTGAGCTCTGCGTCAGCAGCAGTGAACATGAGGACCCACCCCTCAGTCAGAAGGAGAAAAGAGGGAGTCGGGCCCGCCACAGTCCAGACGTTATAGACCGGCCTCAAGCCCCCTGTCAACATCTGTCTTCTTTAGAACGCTGAGTTCTACAAATCAGAGGTAGAGAAAATCAGCACACGAATTGTGTAACTGAAATCGAAGCACCAACAAGAATTGCTCTGGAAGCACACAAAAGCCCTTCCACAGCGATACTCTGCTATTGAAAGGAAGCACTGTAGACCGTCCAGAGATAATAGTTTAGAAATTTCCGGAACAATGAGGCAGAATTTGTGATTGTGAAATAGTGATAATTTGTTTGAATCATCCACTTCATTAAGACACCAAAAAAGGGTTTGCAATGTTTTTAATGTGGCGTTCAAAATAAAAACATGGGTGAGTGTTGCCCTTATAAATTAACAAAAGTTTGTGTAGCTTGGGGCTGGGGATTTAGCTTAGCGGCAAAAGCGCCTGCCTGGCATGTGCAAGGTCATGAGTTTGGTTCCCGGTACCGGAGAAGAACCAAAAGAAAAAAAAAGTTTGTGTAGTTGGAAACAGAAAAAGGGAAGATTTTGCCAACAAAAGCAATGAAATATGGAATCAGCTTTTACCTGGCAGGTTTGAAGCTGAATGTCTGACATGCTTTTAATAGCTGTAAATCCACTCTCGGACAGCACTTTCCAGGGCTTATTTGTGGAGCAGACACGGCTTCCCTTCATTGCATGTACCAGACACTGTGGGCTTGCTGGGAAAACCGGAGCAATCGCAAGGCCGGGGGAGAACAGGCACAATCCTACCAGTCCACTTGCTGTGGCTCACCTCTCCTGGCAAAGTGGCCCCACCCATGATTCACAATTCCGAAAGGGATGAACAACACAGCATGCTGCCGAATATCCCTGTTCATAAGCTGGAAGAATTGTGAGTGTGTGAGTGTGTGTGAGTGTGCGAGTGTGTGTGTGTCTGTGTGTGTCTGTGTCTGTGTGTCTGCGTGTGTGTGCTGCATCAGGGGTTAAACGCTGGGCCTCGTGTATGTTAAGCAAGTGCTCTACTCCTGAGCAATATTGCCAGCCCAATAGTGGTTACTTTTAATTTCGCCTTCATTTTTGTTTCCAAGAGAGCAGACAGTGGAGCCAGAGGTGAGAAAACAAAGTCACTAAGCAAGAAGTTTCAAAACGGAGGTAGCTAACAGCCAGTGCTGAGTGGTTTGTGTGCCTGTGACCTAAAGCTCTTCATCTCTTCAAACTGAAGATCTGCTTTACGTGAAGAAGGTCCTGCTTGAGCAGAAGTCATTGGGGAAGGGACATGGGAGGTGTATACTGACTTATTCCGGGAATGACATGGGCAACTGAGTCTTTTTAGTAGGCTGGTCATAGTGGCATCTTAGTTATACATGTCAAAAAGCATTACTATTGTTTGAATAACATTGTAATAACCAACTAATTGTCATGAATGCTTTCTAATATGTTTCAGTGTTCTCAGTTTTTTGAAGTAGTCTCCAGTTCAAAACAAGACAGTGCTCCTACTACCTACTAGAATAAAACTACATCCAGCGTTTTGGATTCCTACCTCTATTACCTAGTCTCAATTAATGTCTCTGAACTTAGCTCTCTCCACTTAGAGAGCTGTCTGACTTACTTGGATGATACACATTCTACGTCCCACCTATCTTTAGCTCTTTCCAGAAGTGATGCTTTTGCTTATGACATTCTCTATTCTAGGAATACCCTCATTAATACAAAGCTTTGTTTCCATTAACCCTTAGATTGAGATTCACAACGTACTATTTTCCTTAATTTCCCTGATCCTGAGAAAACACTGAACGTCATAAACTTACCACAGTTACCGTCCTACACACAGGTTGTCTAGACGTCCTATAGCTATACAGGAATGTATTGTTTTTATCTCCATGAAAAGATTGTGAGCATTTCAAGGACAGCAAACTGACTGTTGAGCTAGAAGGGGTATTAAACTATATACTCAGTTAAATTCTATTGCATAACTATGTATTCCTGTTTGAGTTAGAACAGGTTAGCAATCCGGTTTGAAACTCTGCACTGTAGCACAAGGCAGATAAAAGAGGGAGTGGAGGTAATTACACATAAACAAACAGACTGTCTCACCCACTTAGGGACTCACACTTACTTTTGGAGGCCCTGAGTACCACATCCATCTGAAAAATAAGTTCACACTTTTATCTGGAGGAAATGCAAGTTACCCTAGCTATGTTTCTTTGATTCAGTGTACCCAGGTGCTTCTGAGTCTGTGGAGAAAACATGAAGTCTCAAGGACTGACGGCCTCTGAGATGGCTGGGGCAGGTGGAGCAGACCTTGCAGGAGTGAACGAGGGTCACATAATTGTTGTGGCAGAGCCTACACTGGGTATGCAGGAGACGGCAAAATGTGTGATGCTGTCAGCCACTACCTCCGAGTTCTGCTAAGGTAGCTCCTAAAGACCATAAAAAGGCCCCTTAGGAGATTCATTTTAGGTAAGGAACCTGCCACACTGCAGTGAAACTCTCTAGTGATGAGCAGAGAGCCCCCGTGTTGCCCGGTAGCACAGCAGTGTTGGAGGAAAGCCTGTAACACATCCAAGTTGAAAACTCAAAATCTGAAGAGTGCCTCAGCCTACCTTGTTTCCCCTAGCGCTCTTAGTCCATTGTCCTGCCTTGGCTTAATCAACATACCACTTACTACTGACAGGAGATGGATTTGTTTGCCCGTGTGTTACTTTATTTCTCCCATTAGAGTACTAGCCTACCTCTATAGTCTGTGTTTCCGCTTTAGAAGAGAACTAGGGTCTTGGTAAATGCTTATAAATACTTACCGAATAAATGTATTGTTTTTAGATAACTGAATTAAATAAAAAAAAATAACAGTGGATAACACAGTATAGGTACATTTATATTTTATTTTGTAGAGTACCCCCATTAAAGAGATAGAGGTTGCATTTCATTTGACATCCAAATTAGAAATCATAGCTCCTTCTCAAGGTAGTTGGAATGATTAAATAGCACAGTATGGTGCCTGCATTTGAAATCTAGTTTAGTAATTTTTTTACCTTTACTACCAGGCACAGTTGAATTCTTCCCCTCCACCACGCTCCTTACACACTTCCTTAGTGATAAAATATTTTACTATTTATCTTCAATGGTGAACAAAGACCTTGTTTTAAGCATCTATATTTGTATCCTAAAAACATAGCTCTTAGTAAGGGCTCAAAACAGCATGCTTCACTAATTAAACAACGAATTCTGCAATAGACATTCTCTAATAAGACCAATGACACATTTCACAGCTATGAAATAATGTTGCCTATCACCTGAATGATACTAATACATTTTGTAAATGTGTTAAGTTTACTAATATCATAAATAACTGATCTGTAAACTATTGTTATTATCAATAATATTTCTGTTATATTAGAAATAAGATTGTGAACATCTTCCTGCTTTCACTTCTTCAATTTGTCCTTACCTACTATGCTTATTAATAAGTAATAATACTGAATAATGATAAACAAAATGTTTTAGTTTTAACATTTGCTGTGGAATCATGTGTCACTCATTATGACATTTTTTACAGTAAAGTTAATTAATTCAATTCCATCGGACAGTATAGTTCTTCTCCATTTTTTTGTGAGTCATTAGCCAAAAAATAGTGGCTCAGTGAAACACACATGAAATTTTATCGATGGTTTGTATGTGATGAGGGGAGGAATATATTTTCCTTTCTTTCTCTCTTTATTTTAAAATTGTATTTTCAATTGTGTAGATGTCAAATTTCTGTTTTTGCAGAATGCAAAGCATTTAATGTAGGAACTTGAGGGGGACGACGGTCTGTGAGGGGCAGCTAAGTTTGCTTCGCCTTTCCAAATTTGGCCACACTCTCCACAGTCCTTGTGCTCTCTACTCTCGGAATGTGCATTTAACAGAGCTGCACTCTGCTTTAACTTCCCGTGTCTCCTGCATCGTCGTACTCCTGCTTGCCCTGCTTGGAACACTGATTTCCACTTTTGTAGGATTTTCCTAACTGAACCCCTAGAAGCAGGCACAGGGGACGAAAGACCGACAGTACCCAAACCCCGCCTGATCTCTAGCGGGGGACTTCACCCAGCCACAGTTACAATGTGTCAAATGTCTCCCCCTCAACTCTGTGCAAAAGTTATAAATGTCTTCCCTCTCCTCCGCCAACCCTGCTAATGCTGTCACAATCATCGTTATCCAACATTTAAGAAGAATTAGCTTTCGCTCGTCTTTCTGTGTGTGGCTCAAGAATTTATTTCAGAGGAGCTCTGTTCAGTAGAACTTCCTGCACTGATGAAGTGTTTGTTCTGTCACTTACCAGAGGCGGCTGGCTGATAATCCCCTGGAAGGTGACTGTTGGGCTAAGGTACCAAGTCTTTCATTTGCTCTAATTTTAACTACTATGAGTGCAGGTATTTGCATTTGGGTAGCGGATAATGTATTGCCCAGCATAGGTTAAAATAACAGCCCTGGCCCCTCTCAGCACCAGGTTAGATGTCCTGTGCTCTACTGTCCTGCCAAGGGCTGCACTCATATTTCATCTATATTATAGAGAGGAATACTTTCTCGTTTTCTGTCCCACATAAGGTCTGTTTTCTCCAAGATACTTTTTTGGGGATTGTTTCCATATTAGCAGTTTTTGCAAATCTACACAGATGCTTCTGTCTGTGAAGAGACTGTAGAAACTACCTGAATGGAAGTTCATATACTGGAGCTCATCTTGTGGGTGATGGTGTTATTGGATGGCTGAAGTGCCCAAAACAGTTTTGCTTGCTTATTTTTTTAGATTTGAGCATCGTAGGTCAGTTTCTTGAGGTTGTTAGATGCAATTGATAACATTCTCCCAACATCTGGCTGCCATATATGCTTAATATCAAGAAAGCTAATCAAGAAAAACGGCATGAGGGAGTTCTTTAAAATTCAGTGTATAATTTTTGTAGTGACTTCTCATGTTTTCAGAATAGGAACCCTGCGTTTCTTCACTCCTTGTGTTTTATAAAAGCAGAGACCCTCTGTTCTCCTCTGCCAAAGAATAAGTCCCTCGTTCATTCTATCAAGAGAAAGAGAGGATCTCTGGACAGAGGATACAAAGGAGGAAATTTTATTACTGTTTCTTAAACTGACTCTTAGCCATTACTTATGACTTAAGCTTTACTTAGGCCTCCAAATGCTGATTCCTACAAAACAGGTACTTTCTCAGAACTGCTTTTTGTCAATTTATGTTTCATATTTCTGAGCTCTTCCAAATGACTAGCCCCTCATTTTTTTCTTATTCTCCGTATTTTTTTATAAGGTAACCTGAGATAAACATGTGTTTAATCTATTATTTCTGATCAGAAATGTATGTCTGTCTCCATTTAAAGGTGATGAGACTTTTCTGGGGTGGCGAAAGAAGATAGCATCTTCTTGCATTCGTGGTTCATGGTGCACAGAAAATGGTAGACACTAAAATAGTGAATGGATAGACCAACAGAAGCACACACAGCGGGATGGACATGGGGAAGAGGACATGTACTTGGTGGTCAAAGGACCCGTGTGACCCCTCACCAGTGGAATGACAGAATGAATGGTGAGCCATCTTTGAATGCTGTAAGTCTCTGAGTTATCGTTCTGCTTTATGAAGAAGTACATCTACCCTAAGTGTTTACTGAACTTTAATTATAAAGCCCTGGTGCTGTTTAGACCTTGATTGTGACTGTGTGCCCCTTTCAATGCTTCTTAGATGTTTTAGCCTTTGTAGCACCCAGGTACTTGCTGCAGGCATCTTGCTATGAATAGCACTACAGAAACGGAAGATCATTGCTTCCTCTCCTGGAAATTTGTGAAGCAACGTTGCTACAGTAAGAGACGGCGCCTTGCAATGCAGATTTCATGGATTTTCTGTGAAGTATTGTAAGGTAACAGTATACTGTTCAATGATTTCTGCTCTGCATAAGAGTCTTTGATTGCATCTAGCATACAGTACCATAGTGGCAGAATTCATGAATATTTTATTTATAGAGGGATAGGGAAAGCCAGCCTACATAAATAGCATTTATTTTGTAAGGGCTTCGGATTTAGTCCCCCCTCCATGAATTCTTTTTAAAAAAAACACATTAAACAGCTGCTTTGAAAGTTTCTCTTTCCCTTTAAGTGTTTTCACATTTACAGACTCTGCTTCTATGATCTAATAAACTTGAGCTATCAGGAGGAAATCTTCGCATAGGAAGGGGCTGGGGAAGCACTGCAAAGTGCCAGACATCTCTCTAGAAGTACATCTCTTGGGAATTTGCTCTGAAAGAAGAAGTGGGTGGAATTGCTGAGCTCCTTGGACTGTTAAGCTGATGCCTACATTCCCACCCTTGTCTTCTTTACATAAGCATTTTCCTTTTAAGGCAGCCCACAGCGGCCCTGGGAAAGAAGCCGGCAGGCACACGGTCAGATCTAAATATTCCAGGGAGGAGATAAAAATAAAGTGTGTGCCTTGAGTGAATGACCTCCCAACATTTAAAATCTTGAGCTGCTTTATGAAAGTGCTTTCATTTCCAACTTTATTCCCTGTCCCCATTTTCCGGTCTGCTTGTAAATTTTAACTTTCAGAGAGCAGAATATGCTTCAGATCAACAGCTGGAATAGCAAAAAGACTAGGCCCCCACCCTCACGAATTATTTCATCCTAACTAAGATGTGAAGGCCAACCTCCATGTGTACATTATTGGCAATTCACACCCCTGTAACTACTCATCCAGACAAGCATATCTTTTTCCACAGAAGTTATACCCTGTATATTTTTAAGGTGTGGATGATTGGTTTTTTTCTCAAGGAAAATGCATAAGATACATACAATGACATCTTAGAGGAATTTGTTCTCAAACCTTTCATGGACCTGACACAAATCTCTCCTTACTCAGGAGATTTTGTTTAAAATGCAGATGTATGTGTTCTATCCTATATACACCAAATTCCGAGTATCTGTGATGTTTTGAGAAGTATCTGAAGCCTAATCTCCAAGATGTAACAAGGAATAAACAAGAAAGAGTTTAGTGTGATGATTCAAAGTACTATAGACTGGAAAAATAATGAATCTAATCACAGGTACTCTTCCCTACACTTAAGTATCCCACTTTATTTTTTTTACCTAATATTTCTGTTCCGACTATGCAAAGCTTCGCTTAGTTTCAGCTAGAAAGATCCATTCTTTCTGTCTCCCTTGTCTGCAGCACAGTACTCAGAATGAAGGGGGCAGCACACCCTTGTTAATGGAGCATTTGTGTGTGGTTAACACAGAGGGTTGAAGCTGTGAAAGGAAACTCACATCTAATCAAAGGATCCCCCTGTCTTTGGAGAAAATATTAGACTAAGGAAGACATGTTGGATTTAGGGGGGACTTTATTTTTTTTTATTTTAAAGAGAGTAGTAACAAACCAACAACAACAACAACAAAAATAGAACAGTAGCAGCATACCAGTATCACGAACATAAACAAATCAGAGTGAGAACATTCAAAGTGATACAGGGTCTCAAGACAAAATAATACAAATCAACAATGGTTGTTACATTACATATCGCTATCCTCAACTACATTGCTCAGATTACCCTATGTAAGAATGAAAGATTGCTCAACCCATTAAAGAGAATAAGGAAATAATTCTTTGATAAAACAGTAAAGATAATACAGAGTTTCACTAGACAAGATGGTAGGAGTTCAGCACTGTGATTCCATTGCATGCTGTTACCTTCAGATCAGTTGCTCAGACCACTAGACACAAGCATGCAAAGTCGATCAGAATATGAAAAGTTATGAGCATTAACTGTCCATTTCAGTATATCCTCAGACATCAGCAATAGAGTCATCGCAGCTATTCATATATATATTTATATTTTGCCTTCCTTCTTTCTTTTTTCTTTTTTCCCTCATCCCATTCATTCCTTTAGGGGAACTTTAAACACACTCTTTTGTCCCAGGATAACGGGGACACAAAGCATGGGGTAGATTTTTATAGTTCGATGGATTCCTCCGTAGATTAATTTGACTGGAGGTTTTTTGTTTTCTCTGATCACTTATGGGGTGTGCACTTCTAATGCTTACAGAGTAGCAGCATGAAAATTTAATATATACTGATATAACGATAATACTGAGAATCATTTATACCAAGAATCATGATTCTTGCCAGATATTTATACAAAAAAACACATTAATATACTGAATAACTGAGGAAACTTCCTTCTTTTCTCTTTCCTCTTTCCTCTTTCATGTTTTTCTTTCCCTTTTGCACAAAGGTTTTGGTTTTAACAGGGTATAAACAAAATGATTCAGAGTTATTTATAATCAGTGGCATTTTGTACCTTGTGTCTAATGACTAGGCCAATAATACCTGCAGCAGAGCTTTTTTTTTTTTTTTTTTTTTTTTTTTTGTCTTTGGAGACAGGGTCTCACTATGCAGTTCAGGCTGGCCGTGAGCTCACTTTGTAGCCCAGACTAGCCTTGAACTAACAATGATCCTCCTGCCTCAGCCTCCTGAGTGCTGGGAATTTTCTTATTTTAAAGACAGAAAAGGAAAACCAATAAAAATGTTACAGAATTTCAAAACAAGATGATAAGAAATTAATGATGGCTATTATACTGCATAATGTTATATTCAAGAGTAAATAAGATCCAAAAGGTGCAATAGAAAAAAAAAACTGCACAAAAGGAAAAAATAACTGAGGTGGGAGAAAGGAGAAAAGAAGGAAAGGAAAAAAATGAAATATATATATATATATATACACACACACACACATATATATATGTATATAATAATAGCTAAGATAATTGTACTACTAATTTCTACTAGTTCAGTGAAAGGAACAACTGGTGCTTATATTGTTTGATCAATTTTGCATTCCTATATCAGAGTATTTTTGTGAAGTAAATGGGATAATACTTGAAAGGTACTTGGCATAAATCCTGGGATATAGTAGAGTTTAGTAAACCATCATTCTACCAGCAATGCACTCATAGCATGTGAAATGGGTTTGAATATGATCCCAATAATAAGTTTAGGTCAACACCTACAAGTTTCATCTTCAAAAGGAAATTGCTAAGTGATAATGCAGGACCATATGAAAATAAATGAATGCTATCTAGTAAGTTATCTCAGAATATATAAGGATGATATGTACTAGATTTTTTTCATTTTAGATCTCACTCACGGCTCTTACCATCTGAGACTGTTAATGGTACAAACTCTGTTGGAAAAGTACCCATCCAAAAGATACCCCTGGTGGAGGGAGACAGATCTGTTAGAAAGGACGCATCTTCTTGGCCATTTGGAAGTCAAAGAGTAAATCACCCTGTATTGAAAATACATATAACACCAAAATATCTATTTCCTCCTTTTGTGTAACTACTTGGATCAAAGAAATGCTCCTAATCAATCCAGTCACCTGCATTCTCTCATTCCTCAAAATTGCCAGCCGTTAGTTATCCACAAGAAATGAGATTTCACATTTTTGACAAGGCTATTAAGGGGAAAGTACAAATGCTAGTCTGAAATAGGGAATAATAATAAGTTATCAAAGGACTTTTCTTCTCAAATATGCATCATTATGTTTATTATACTCATTCTCTTGCTGGGAATGTTGTGTTCTGAGGAGGATAGTAGTATTAACAAGATCTATCAGAAAACACTTATAAGAAGAATTTTCAGATGCAAGGCATCACACTCTGTAATATGCTTACTACAGTATCTATTCCCCACTGCTGGAAGTTCCCTCAGCTTGGGCCGTTTCCACTTCTCCCATCCACTCGAGTGCAAGAGAAATTGAGGGTTTTTTCCTCATACCTTTCCTACCTCACCATCGATATCCAAGTCTTGTCAGTTTTATCTCTTATGTGTTTGTCAAACAGGTTCACCTCAGTCGATCCCCACAGCTACTATCGTAGGATAAAAGTTACTTTTTCTGTTGCCTATTTTAGTACAATATCAGAGATGTAGTTCATTGTCTTCTCTGGCTCTACAACAATGCATTCTTACCGCAACTCAAATGATCTTTTGGATTGCAGTTTGGATTATGTAATTCTTATATACTACTTGCGCTTCTTAAGGAAAAAATGAAAACCCTCAGTTTGGCCCACACCAGTCTGCAAGATCTGCCCTTTTTATCTGCTGACCTCTTCAACTTCTGTCTGGCTTTATTCTCCCCCTAGCTTCCTGTAATTGATTTCAAGAATGTACATTTAATTGTAAGATATAATAGCTTCCCTTCTGCATGTTACCTCTAGGTGGTGTGTTAGTTACTTTTCTTGCTGTTGGGACAAAACACCTGAGACCGAACAAGTTAAAGGGGGAAAGGTTTATTTCAGTTCACAGATCGTAGGGGTTTCAGCCTGCTCTAAGGTGAGGGGAACGGTACAGGGGCACGGCAGAGGAGGAAGTGCATGGCAGGGCAGGCAGAGGGCAGCAAGCGGTGAGCCTGTCTTCTTTCTGTCCCTTTGCAGTCTATCCAGCTGTAAGCCTGTTAATTGGTGCCATACATGCCCAGAGCGGGGCTTCCATTATTCACACCGAGAACTGTACAAAACCGACTTATGGATCAATCTAGCTGTCGACGCCCTGATCCGGGATCACACACCCATGACTGAGCTGCCCCCGCAAGCCCCTACCTGCGAGCACATGAGGCTTTGGGGGGACACTGAGATACAAGCTATAACAAATGGGCAATTAAAGTTACATTTTGAAAGAGTATTAAAAATAATAACTTTGTTCACCAGATGAAAACTAAGTTTGGGGCATTCATTAATATTAAGAAATACACTGGATCAAAAATTCATTTATTCTTTACATGCTTGTTAACCTGAATATGCTCTAATTGAGTGAAATTGTACAATAAAAATGTAATATGTATGGCAGCCTATATTTACCTAAACTTGTATAATCAAATGGATCTAGTGCAAGAAAATAGATCCTTTCAAAACACTTTATTTTACAGAGTGATAGAAATGTGGTGGGTTGTTTTCTCCATATACTATGTATTAAAGAAGTTGGGTGAGCTGCTTCATTTCTTTTAGTCTTTTTTTTTTTTGTTCCGTAAAATGGGACTAATAATAGCATAATAGATTTGTTATGAGAATTTAATGAGATTGTGTACATAAAAGCTTGATATGGCTCCAGATAAATAGCATGTAGTTTCATCCCCATTTCTGGCCTCTCCCACATTTCTTTACTAATGTGACTTTGAAAAGAGAAAAATACATTTCAACTAATTCTCAGAAACAAGAACATTTTTATTCTGGAAAGGATGTAAAGATCATTGAGTTCAATGCCTTCATTTTACAGATGAGAAACCTGAAATCCCAAGTGGTGTGCCAGGTCACAGAGCTAGTTAGTCAGATTGTTGCAATAAAAAATCTCCTCAATCTCACTTTAAGCCATTTTGCATGATATCACACCAATTCAGGTAAGGCTGCCTGTCTCTCTGCCTCTCTCCTCTCTCCCTCTGTGTGTGTCTGTATATCTGTTTGTAAGTTTCAATTTGAAACTAATACCCTCCAAACTTAGATATAAATTTAAGCTGGATTCACTTCATCATTTTTGGAAAGGCATTCCTGACTACAAATAGATTATGTCAAAGGAGTTCAGGCTTTGAAAGAAGAAGAGCTGAGCTTGATTCCTGAGTTTGCTATTTAGTAGCTGAATAACCTTGGGCAAGTCACTTAATTTCTTTGAGCTTCAGTAACTTCATTTGTTAAATGGGAAATATAACACCTATCTCAAATGGTTACCTAAGGATTATATATGAGATAAGCTATGAATGAAAAGGATGGAATTAGAATTGTGCTGAGCACCTGGCAAGTCTGTAGAATGCTAGCTTCCTTCCCTTCTCCAAAAATTGAGCCCCCAAATAACCATAACCTCACACTTTGCAAAGTTTCATATTCTACCACCAAGTCAAGGTGTAAGCAATGATAATGCGGGCTTGTGCCATCACGATTGCTAATAGAATTCAGAATATCAGCTTAAGCTTGTTTTCAAAGTAAAATAGAAATTCAGGCACTTTAAAGTTTTTTTGAAACGAACTAGCTTTCTTCTCCTATTTCAGTTGAAAAATCACATATAAATTCTTCCTTTTTGATAACAAGAGAAAAGAGAATTATCAGCAGGAAAATTTTACCTATGATTGATGCTTCCAGTCAGCTTAAAAGAGCGAGTATCTCAGATGTAAAAATTCTGACGCATCACTTTCTGGCAAAACTATATAAAACAGTCACAACTTTAATCCATTAACTCAACTCTGCAAAATGGCCAAATTAAGTCTTTGATATTAATATCTTTCAACTAGTTCTCTGCTACCTCCAATTTCTTCACACAGGTCTTTCCCTCCTCCTGCCCTGCTTACTGAGGTGGGATCTTATTTCACTCTGGTTTTGAGAATGACAGAATAAATAAATCCTGTACCAGTTTACTTCTTGGATATCAGATTGTGGTGCAAAATTATGCAATCACAGCAAGCAGGGTTGGGATAAGGGATGTGAGAAATGAAATTGCTTTACTCCAAGATCTCCAGTGAATCTCTAATATTTTAACCTTTATCTTGATAATTTTTCTTTTTTTTACTTTCTCAGAATATTTCCTTTTTGTTAATATGGGTAGCTAAACTACGTAAAGGAGAAAAATAAATAAATATCAAGCCCCATCTGATGGCTAAGAGAAACTGAGGCAAAGTGTGAGAGTGAATTTATCAGAAACTCACAATCGGTTAGCAGCACTGCTACAAATAATTCTGTTTCCCAGTTCAGAACGATCCTCTTTGTAACTGGGTAAGAAAACTTGTAAACCCCGGGGAAATGAACATAGCTAAGGTAGAAATCAAGACAAAATTAATGAAAATGAAGTATTCCAAAAGCACAGAGACCAGCGGCATCTTCTCTTGATATTGAAATGTTCAAGATTTGTAACAGGATTATGTTGGAGTAGAACAATGAGCCAACTGCTAAAATCGTCAAAGAATGAGTTGAAATGAGAAGAAGACCTATGGATGATCGGAATGGTCAAATGACACTTTCCTCAAAGGTGCAGGAAAAATGAATAAGTGGCTAGTGTCTCTGATGAACATGAAATATTAAAAACAATCCAATGTGTGTTTTTCCAAAAGTATGCAAATCATTTACAGTTTAAGATCTTAAACTGCACCTAGACTTCACATACAGGATAGAGAAGATAAGTAAATCATTCTGTCTCCCTATCTATCTATCTCTCTAGCTAGCTATCTACTCATTTATTTAATTGATTGATTACCTCAATTCTATAAGTTCCTCCATCTGCTAGTAAGAGAATGAATGAATGGGCATAATAAAATTTAGGAGAGCACAAGTAAACCCCTTTGTACACAGCCCTGAGAACCAGGAAGACGTTAGAATTAGTATGAAAAAAAGAAAGATAAACCACCGTTACTCACGCAGCCCATTTTTAGTTTGGGGATGTACATTACTCAAAATGTCAACTGAAAGGATAAATCTGCTTGGCATGATACAAGAGGATAATTGGCATTTTTGACTCTAAACGTCAAGTAGAAAGAGGATAGAGGCTCATCAACAGATTGGGTAGGAGGATAAATGAAATTTCATAGTGTAGGGGAACAAAAAGACTTGAGAACAGTACTGAGATGATAAACTTTTTAAATAGTTACTTACATTATTGGAGTCTAAATCTATTTCACTTACAAATATTTTTATGAATTATGCCATGTAGTTGTTTATGTTTGATATATGTCAAAGCAAACACGGAATTTTACAGCAAATCTGATGAAGAGAAGAGTAGAATTTGTATGAATAGAAAAATCAAGAAAGAGTTTGAAATAGCAATGAAAATGTCCTCTTGAATTTTCAGAAATTTTGAAGTGGACTTTGGACTTTTCCGAGTCATGGAATCTGTGGGAGGAAATTAACATACGTTAATCTAGGTTTTGAGAAAAAGTGAAAAGCCAGATCATTTGTGAGAATGAAAGCCAAAGATGATATTGGCCATGAACGAAACAGAAGACAGTATCTTTTTGACACTGTATCCATAATTATAAGTAGTATTGTAAACATAATTTGGAGTATTCTAGGTAGTCAAGGTAAATAAAGGAATCCTCCTGTATCATTAATCAGAAAGAATTTGAATTAGCTTAAATGCACTGAATATTAAACATTGGGGATACAGTAATAATCTTGGTCCCATGAGGAAGATTAAAATTACATAGTGTTTAAGCGCCTGCTTCAAATTGTTAGCCTGGGATGGTGGCACGCATGATAAAGGCCAGGAAGACTGGGTTCATAGTCACATGATTTTATTTTGGGCTTCAGCTTCTATGTTTTCAATATGAAATGGCTAAATAGATGATGTTTAGTATTTTTTATGACTCTAATACTACACAATGTGTGCCTTATCTCTTGAGACTTTGTAAATCAGAAGTCTGTGTAAATCAGAAGTCCACTTAAATCACAAGCACATTTTTTGGCATTTAATTATCATAAGTGGCCACAATGACTGTAAAGATGCCAAAACAATCTTGGTCCAACAAAAAATGCCACTGAAGAAAGTGTAACATGACATTTAAAAGTACATGTGTAAACAATGGAATTTTTAGCTCCCAAAACAGTCCATTTGCTAAATTAAAAACTTTAAAAAGAAGATTAGCAATATAGTTTAGGTACTATTATGTGCCAATGCTTATCATAGCCAATTTGTACATATTTCTTTATTTAATTCCTACTTTACTCCAAGAGATGGGGGTGATTACAGACGTCAGTGCATGCATATAGAGCAACAACAAGCAGCGTGTACAGCATTTCTGAGCTGGAGATGAGTGCTGAATCCCATTTTTCTGACTCTAATCACCTTCTGCCTTCACAGTGTCAAATGCTTTCCACACTGGAAGGTTATTCTAAATTTCCTGTTATACGCTTTGCACATTTCTTCTGTCCCAACTTCTCCCAAAGATGAAGAAAGACAAAATTCCAAAAGACACACTACTTAACATGTGAATATTTTATTTCAGTATGAGCTGATAAAAAAGATTTAAAATTCTAAAAGCATCATTTACAGTATCTCTTTGTAAGATCGTAATGAGCATAACCTTTCAGTCTTAAAAATGTGAGCTAAGAGGTGTTGGTGCATTGACAAAATAGCCTAAGGAACTCTCTTTCCACTTGGAGGTTTTGGGTTTTTTACCTTTGCAATTCTAAAGATTGAACCCCAGTCCTTATAAATGTTAGATACATACAGCCCACCTAGAATTTTATTGGCTTAATTCTGAATGTAACAGCATAAAACTATTTAGATCACATTTCTCTACCATCCTCATTGTATTCTCCTAGGAAAGCTGAGATATAATAAAGGGTTTCTCTCTGATTTGGAATTTTGAGACAATTTTGAGGCTAGGTCTGTGTCTGAAAGAGGCCACACTACGATAATCTATTCGTCTCTCTCAATGAAAATCTTCTGCTGTCACAGCACATTCTCACTATTTTGTCATTATGATCAAATATTGCATAAAGAATATTAAATGACATATAATCGAGAAACTTTCAGTACTTTAAAGAGTGACAGTGAAGGCAAGATACCGGCAAAACCATTAAAAGTAGAATGATAAGGATAGGAAGAACAAAGCAAGAAAAGAGCAAAAACAGATGAGACAGTTTGAAGGAAGAGAAGAAGATGATAAGAAAAGGAAAGGAATGCTGCCTATTAAGAAAAATACATTTGATGTCTTGGAATAATAATAATACTAGGAGTCTCCATTGAATGTCAATCCTTATGTGCAATTTCAAGACACATAATTTGTTTACATTGCACAAAGCACATATTATCTCCTAATTTTTATAATGCTTCATTAAGTTTAGAGTGTTAAGAGCAATGACGTGTTTTGGAGCCATTCCAAAATATAACATTTATCGTAACAAGAAGCCCTTTACCAGTCTTTTCCAATTTATGAAAAATTTCACGGATGCATATAGAGCTTAAACTATATGCCTGTGCTGTCCACTACATCAAATAGATGACAATGTTTTGCTGCATTTGTTTTAGATGTAAGGAAAGGATTACAAACCCAACTAACGTCCTACTCATCATCCTTCCAAACTAGCCTAACTTGCCAGAAAACACTCTCGGGAAGGTGGTGTGTAACATCCATGGACTTTTACCATCCTGTTAGTCCTTCCCACACTGCAAGTGTCTAAATATACACTGGAGTGTCTAAATATACATAGATTCTAAGATAATAGAAATAGATAAAGATCATCTGTTCACGCTGTCCTCAACTTTTCCCCTCTCCTAACTTGCTCCATCTTAGCACTATGCTTTTATGACCTTTACCTCCAATACAGCAGTTTAGCACGTTCTAATACTTCTTCCATTAAACCCAGCTTCAACAATCAAAGATAAGAACAATATATACAATCTTCTACTATGGCATTTTCTTGTATATGTAGTTTATTTTACTGTTAGTCAATGTGTTCAAGGATTTATATGTCTCTTTATCTATACTTTGCTCATCTCTGATCTATCATCTGTTTGTAGGCCTTCAGATATTTATTTAAGTGAACATGTTTTTGTCTTTTGATTTTAAGCTGTTTGTATCCTGACAGGACATCACCATGCCTGATGCATTGTGTGAGCTCAGTAGATATGTGCTGAATGAATTGATGCATGCAGTGCTTTGCTTAAATGAACGAGTGAATTAATACAGCCAAAATCTTTAATTAATGTTTACAGAGACAGAATCCAAACTCAGGACTTTTCAAAACAACTGCACAGTAATTTTCCCAGCAAAATACATGTGGAAATGGATTGTAGACATCTAAATATATTGTTCATACTGATGTTGTGATATAAATGAAAAAAATTGCTTTCCAGATTAAGATGTTGATTTATTTTAATAACCCTTCATTCTCTACTTTATACAATCTCAGGTCATAGAAAAACACATAGCTGAAATTCTCCATCAGCCATTGTCGGATGATTCCTGTACTTTTTAGAAAGACTTTTGGTTGTAGGAGTGAAACAAATGGATCATGGAGAATGAATGCAGTAGATCATTACACAAGCGATCAGTCAGCATCTTTGCCTATGCATTAAGGTTACCGAGTGAATAGCTCAGATTTATAATAGCTGAATTTCATGCCAGCATAAAAACTCTAACCTAGCCTGAGTTATCATGAGACATTAAGAAGAAAGTATGGTGATAATATATCCATCCAACTGCTACATAAACGGAAACGCTGTGAGCAAGTTGGCTGAGCACCTTGATAATCTAATTCATAATGTCTCCAAAAAGCCATACAGTGAGTTAGGGGAAATAATGCCCGATAAAGACATATATAATTTGAGATATGTACGTATCATACATATTTCAGATTTAAGGCTTAAACTGTGTATTAGACTCACCTAGAATTTTCCAATAAAAGATAAAATGTTCTGATTTTTTTCAACTGCTGTACAGACAACCTTATTCAGTTTTACTAAAATTATTCAGTTTGAAAATGTACCTTCCTTACATTTTTCTAAGGAAATACCAGATGCAATGAAATTACATTGATTTTCAACATGGAACAAAGTAGGTCTATACATACTAACTATGTTACCTTGAGCTAGTTATTTAAATTCTCCAAGATTCCTTTTTTTTTTTTTTTTTTGGTACATATGTTGGCTTAATTATTCTGCAGCAGAGACAAGATGAGATATTTGCTCAAACCAGAGTCATTTTTATATTGAGAAGACTGGTTGACTTTTCTCAGCTTCCTTTGCAGTTATTTGGAAGAATGTGACTGAATTGACTGACGAAATGTTAGTGAAAGGTAGATAAACCATGCAGAGCATGGTCATGATGTTTAGAACCTTCTCTGTGTAATCACTAATTCTTTCCCATGCTCCCTATACTTGCTAAGCAGTTGTCCAGTAAAGAATCTGGAGATCTAAGACGGTAGGGAGACCATAAGAGAAAAAAAGGTAGGTTGTAAACTACATGATTGTAATGAATACAATCTGTTTATTCTGGCCTCGCTACCTGACCCTCACTGATGAATGCTGGACTGTGATAGGAATGAAAATTGTTATTGTTGATCCGCTATTTACTGTGATTACTTATTAGGGAACTTAGCCTATCCCAACTAATACAAATACACACTTCAAACAGTCACTGAAGTATAAAACATGTTAGTGATTATTAAGGCTTTGTACAGCTCAGTATAGGATCCGGCAGGTAGTATGAGGTTGCTTCTCTTCCTCTGCCCAGCAGGGAGATCCATAGACATCCAGCCTTTCCATTTCAGTCTTCACATTCTTCATCTTCGCTGCACTTTTTAAGTCATGCATAAAACAATGATTACACTGTAGGAATAGTAATTCATTTTATGAAAATAGTAGAAGTTGTTTCTTAAGGTTTTTTTTATTATTGAAATAATTTCTTTAACTCTTCATCCAACTTTTTTTTTTTTTTTTTTTGTCTTTTTGAGACAGGGTCTCACTATGTAGTTCGGGCTAGTGTTGAACTGACTTTGTAGCTCAGACTGACCTCGAACTTGCAACAATCCTCCTGCCTCAGCCTCCAGGGTGCTGGGATTACAGGCGTGTGCCACTGCGTGCGGCCATCCAACTCTTTTTCATGCAGTTTTGGGAATTAGTGTGATTCAGAATGCCCTTCAAAGGAGTGCCATAAAATGTAAGCCCTAACTTGAATTTTTGGGGGAGTACTTTAGAATCTATGACTGAGAGATATTTGTATAACTACAGTGAAAGATGTACAACAATCAGGCAGCCCTTGTTTCTTTGTACCTATAGAAAATAAGTGGGGTAGAAAAATTCCTGGTGGCAATTTTATTTTTATCAAAACATATGCATGAAATCATTCCAAAATAAGTCAGAGTGCATCAGTCTATTCAAAAAAATTTTTCTTGAGCCAAATTCAATTTAAACATAAGACAAACAGTGATGGAATGTATCCATTGATCTAGCAGAGAGAACTTACGGTCCAAATCACACTAAACTTGTTTTCAATTTTCCTGGGTGCATTTCATATTTTGAAATGAGCGTTTGAGGAGTTTTACAGAGTCACATATTCAGTGCCCTATTATCATTAAGTTAACTCTTCTTTTTAGAGAGTGATTTACAAGACTTACAGTCACGCCCTCTACATTTACATCAGAAACATTTCTGCAAGTGTAAAATCCAAATATCAGTGTCACCTTATCTGTCTCCTTTCATAGAATGCCGACTGTGAACCAACCTCATACTGCTTGGTATTTCTATGTAACTTGCCCTCATGACAACCCTATGAAAGGGGCAGTAGTGTCAATCACTGTGTTGCACATGACAAAAAAGACGTGAACAGGTTTAGACACTGCTCCTGCCCCTAAAGCCCATGGTCTTCTATATCCACATGAGGCTTTTTTTCTAGTGAGTAAACAGGTGATAACTTCCAATGGAACATTTCTGATGCAGATGTGATATTTTCCCTTCTGTCCTCTCTGTTATCCATAGGATACGTGTGCCTGTGCTCCTGCTGATTGATGTTTCTTCCTCTCCCTATCTCCCCTAGGGTCTCTGCAGATGATATGTCCTGTTACTACTGGTGTGTGGAAGAAATCACCTTTACAGCATCATGGAGCTTTGGCTTTTAGCTCAGCGCCAACTCCAACACCACAGATCAAGGGACTGTATCCTAGCCTTATGATCATTGCTACTCAGCAACTTATTCTTCAAGGCACTGTGGCCAGTGTGTTTCTGTTGAAGAGACAGTCTGTCTGCAAACATGTCTGCTGCTAAACACATACTCTCATGCACTTGAGCCAATACTGGAGGGAATCATGTGAACACAACTCAAAATGTACACTAGCTTAGAAAAACCCAAATTCCTTCATCATCAGTTCAACATCATACATTGAGTTGGGTCCCAAATGTGGTTTTATTATAAGACTGAAAATTTTAAATGCTGCCTTGACCGCTTTGAGTCTCAGAAGCCTTCAAAGGCCTAACTGTGAGTTCCCCTCCTCCCCACCGACATGTTCCTCTGCAGTGGGGATGGCTTCCTACCTGAGTGGCTGCCCTGTTAGTCAAACCAGCATCATTCCATGCAGTCCTCAGCATAACAGTATTTGCTTCCATGTACAATGGAATTACTCAAATAATCCACATATCCTCTAAGAGTCAGAGGCTACTTCACTCTCCTATTCCTACATCAGGGTGTAGTCAAGGTTATTTTAAAAATTGTTCATGGAAACCATATAACCAGTTACACGTTGAAAAATTATGTAATCATCAAAAAGAATGAAGTAGGTCTACATGTGTTCATTAGGAAAGATATATTCCAGAAAGACTGTAAGTTGAAAAGTGGAATGTGTCATATGCCCTCACTGTATAAAAGATGATGTGTATACACATGGATTATTTGTGTATGCATGAAGATTTTCTGAGGGAATAAAAAACAAATTATTGGGCAATGGTTAATATGTTCATTATTGGGCAATGGACAGCTAGTTCAAGTTAAAGGCTGAACAAGTGCTTGAAGTGTAACCACTAGAGGGTGTTGATTAAGCAATATCATAGAGTTTAGAGTTCAGAGTAATGGATTAGAAAAGTTGGGATTGATTTTATTGATTGATTGATTGATTTTTAAAGTTGGGGTTTTAAAAAATATAAAATTTAAAATAAAGTTGCATCTCCAAGAAAGGTCACTTCAGCTTCCCAAAGGGCTAAGACAGGATGGAAGGTCTGCATGAGGCCAATATTTTCTTACTGAAAAGGCAGTTTTGCTCTACTCTAAAATGACCAGGAAAGCACAAATGTATGCAATACTTTCTATTAAGAAAACTCAGAGAAGAAAACTCTGTGACACATGTACCATATCTGGGTTTATATAGCATTAGAATGAATATGTTCAAAAAGGTAATTTCTTGCATTATGTAATGCTCAATTATTTCATCAAAGTAACCTGCCAGGAAAGTGTTCACATTATTATCCATCTAAACATATAAGACCTTCAACACAGAACAAAATTGTAATTTTCACTAAATAATTAATGCGGTGCAGATCTTCTAAAATACAGATTTGACTACCTTAGAATTGTAATATATGATGCTGCTGTTATGGGCCTAGATGATTTTTTTCTATTTTACTGAATAATCTAGACCCATGACAGCAAGCCCATATACCCAAGTAAAATTTAAGGATTATCTCTCACAGGCAATTTGTTATTGTTGAAGCCTTGCATACAGTTGTTTTTTTTTTAATAAAAATTGCCTCGATGCATTTTCTGATTAACAACTAATGAATAAAAGCAGCTTCTTGATGTAAAACAACACTAATTTATTATTATCTCAGAGTCTGTGGGTTAGGGATTTGGACAGGAAATGGCAAGGAAGACTTGTCCTTTTTCCATGAGGTTTAGAGGTGGGGTCGTGCAGAAGAGGAGTCACAGACCTTCTCCTTAAAGACCAGATAGTAAATATTTCAGGCTTGCAGGGATCACCCTTTGGAGGAATCTGTCTTTATAATACAATACTTTAAAATACAAAAATTAATTTTAGGTCATAGGTGCATAAACCCAGACAGTGGCAGGTTTGGTCTACATTCTTATCTGGCTCCCTTTGCTCTTTTGTCTGTCACTGAGGATACAATGACTTACCAGCCAGGCTCAGGTGAGACTGCTGGCCAGGGTATTTATAGGTAGCTCTCCATCTGGCTTGGTGCTTTAGTTAGGTCTAAGGGAGACTATACCAAGAGAACATATCCCAAGAGCAAGTCCTAAGAGAATAGGAAGAAATTGCAAGGATTTTTTTTCTCATCTGGTCCCTGATGTCAAATACTATTTCTTGCAGAAAATTATACTCTTAAGTGACTCTCAAGGGAAAACCTAGATTCAAAGAAAGAAAAATTTATCTCCTTCTCCTCATAGGAGAGCAGCAAGATCACACTGCACACAAATATGGAGGATGGAAGATATTGTGGTCATCTTTGGATATCTGCCAGAACCCTTCCATGACTTACAAGGTATATGCAGAAAAGGAGATAATCACATTTCACTATTTGAAGGCAAAGCTACAGTATTATCATATAATCAGATCCCTTACATGTTTTTATAACATTTTACCGGGAAGGTCATACATAATGAATTCTATTCCTGTGCCTAAATTATTTTACCTCACTCTTTTCAGGATATTATCTATATTTTTTAGAAAAATGTTCAGTATTAATCAAAAACAATTCATAAGAGAAAATAATTTTAAAAGTAAAACGATCATAATTTGTGTTTTTCAGGTAAGAAAAGCCATATGATATTTAAATTTGTATGTCTGATTTATTTCACTTAACACTATGGTTTCAAAATGCATCCATTTCCCTACAAATGCCCTGAGTCTATCCTTCCTTATGGTAAATAAGTACTCCATTGTGTGTAAATACCGCATTTTCTTTATCCATGTAGTTGTTGGACATATAGATTGCTTGCAAGATTTAACTATTATGACTTCTGCTGCTATAAAAATGAGGATGCATGTATCACTGTAATAGAATCTCTTTAACTCTTTCTGAAGATTCCTAGAAGAAATAGCTTGGCCAAATGGAATTTCTAATTTTCCGTTTTGAGGAATCTCCATGCTGATTTCCATAGTTTTCATTCACACCAGCAATGGACAAGGTTCCTTTACCCCCACAGTCTGACCACCATTGTTTGTTATTATATGATTTCTTAATGATGCATCCACTCCACGCAAAGAATGTAGACATTACGTACTACAAACATGTGCTGATAAACAATGAAAAATAAAGATAATTTATGTAATAAAAAAGCAAAAAGATTTGTCTGGAAAAGTTATAACCTCCAGTTCAAATTGTTAGCCCTCTTATGTTTGATTTTTGGTAGCTTTTCTTCTCCAAAGACCTCAAAAAAGGTTCATATGTTCAAGCCACACACAGTCTTTTTTCAAATTGATATTCCCTATGTGTGCGCAGCGAGACATAGCATCATTTTTTTATAGTGGACAGGCAGGTATCGTTCAGCCACTCAGTTTTTATAGAGATTTTGTAAAAAGTCTGGAACAAAAATTAAATTAAATATTTATGCCAAAACTGTGAAAACAGAGACAGATAGCTATGGCAAACAATTCTCTTAATAACATCCAATCACTGTAATGCAAACTATTGTCAAAAGGGTAAACGCAAGTTAACTTTCAAAAAGTTCTGCTTCATGATCCATGGAATTAATAACTCATGTCATGAACGCTGAAAACTGAGTGTATGTTAATATTCTTTGTTACTTCTTTGTGTTATTGCAAAGTTTTTTTACGTCCATCTTTCTCACGAAAGGTCCTTTCAGAGTTAAAAATACAATTATATTTTCTCATCTAATTAAAACGTCAATCAGTTACTTTGGCATATTAAACATAATGGCTGTTACCCGTTTTCTTTTCATTTAGATTCTGCTTATTTTCCCACATCATTCAAAAATCTATGCTTTGCAAATTGTCCAAGATTTTTCCCCCTCATTAGCATAAAACATCTTAGAGTCCTGCTGGTAGCACTTTATCTAGTGCAGGAAATGGTTTGGATAATAAACAGCTGGAAACCAAAATGTTATGTACTGACAGGGAAAAAAGTAGATTAACAATTATACAAAATGAATATAAACTTCTTTTCTCTACCAAGGCTTGCAATTTTATATATTAAGTTTTAGAACTAAAAGAAGTTCAGAAAAGTTTCTGGGAAAATCATCTTTTAGACACCCTGCTTGGGTTTCTCTTCCTCTGCCCTTTGTTATTTTTAATACCGCTTTCAGTTTTACACTCATTCACTCGCTGCCCTTTGACTATTCTCTCTTTTCAGTATGGTGATCAGACTAAACAATATCTTAAAACTATTTCCAGGTTTAATATGTTTTATTTGCATTAACTGCTTAATACATTTCAGGGGCTCTAGGGTAGAAAATACATTAGAAAAGTGGGGGTGAAGTGCATATCTTCATTTCCCATTTCCCCCATTACTGCTGCCATTCTTTGCTCCCATTCTTTTATTTCTGTGCTTTTTCTTTTACCACCTCAGTTTCCTGTTAAAACACAGTTCCTCTCACTTTTTCATTTGATTTTAAAGTGACTAAGACATTATATTTTTTAGGGGCTGGGGATTTAACTCAGTGGCACATCGCTCGCCTGGCAAGTGCAAGGTTGTGAGTTCGATTCCTGGTACCGGAAGAAAAAAAAAAAACCAGTATATTTTTTAAATTTTAAATTTTTATTTTCCTGAGCCACTGGTACTGCCTTTTGTCTTCAGATCTTTCTCCATTTAGAGGGGAAAAGAAAAATACATGAAGGAAGTATTTGTGTGCTTAAGGGCTCACATGTGAAAGCACCTGTGTTTAGCTCTCCTGAAAATGACCCCTTTCCTTGGGGGGAGACTACCCTCTGAAAGAAAAACAGCAGTGTACCTGCTGTGTGATTGCTGGGCTATTATACGAATTGAAAATGAGCAGGGAAGTTGACACGTCCCCAACTGCCAGCTGGGGCTAAACTTCTGGTATTTAGATGAGAAAGCGTAAAGCCAATACTGAACTGTGATTAAATCAAGTAGACTCTGATCCACAGGACCGCTCATAGGCAACTGAACCCCAAGAGTTATCATCCCTAATTTTTGGAAAATATGATTGAATAAGGCTTAGGCAAAAGAAATAAAACACTGGGATGCTATTGCATTAATACAGAAAACATTCTCATTACAAGAGCATCTGAAAACAGCCAACTAATTTATTTCAGTTATTTACCTGCAGTATTTATGATGAAATATTTTAATACTGCATTGGATATGCTGGGTCCAGAAAAAAGATAAGATCCCATTATGCCTGAAGGAAAGGAAGGAGCCAACTGATTCTCCTCTGAAGTCTGTGATTTGGAACAGCGGCTGTTGGAGAGAACAGCTGTTCCTGCATATGAATACCAATGTACAGGCACTTTTTGTCTCAAAGTATTTCAAGAGTGCCTGTCACTTTCTTTTTAATTTCACCTGGCACACACATGCACACACACACACACAGATACACACACACACACATGCACGCACATAGGTGAAATACCGAGCAGGTGTCCTGCTGTGCTATATTCTGGTTCATAGATACTTTGTGTAATCTCATTGACCTCAGGGTTGTCTTCTTACAGTCCAGTAAAAATATTCAAGATTGGGGCATTTGGAGTTCAAGCCAATTTGGCCAACACACTTAGTCAGCCACCATCATAATTTCCAAAATGGAAGCCAAACACACTCAGTGTTAAAGAAGCCAGACATACTCTGTTCAGAATAGACCCGAGGCTCAGGGTAAATGCTGTGAGAATGTAAGAATTCTTTGGTCAAATCCTCCATCCATACTGTGCAAGCTACAAATGTCTGCCTTTCTTAGTGAGAATCTATCCCTATGTGACAAGGATCCAGTAGCTGACAAATATGAAATTAATTATTGCATTAAATTGTCATTTTGAAGGTTAATTTCAATACAAGTGCTTCTTGTGTTCCCAATTCCAAATCCTTTATTTATTCAATCACTTCCTGAAAGCTAATATTCAACAAATCCTCTGATCTACTTTCTTTTTCAAAAAGGATCTAATTGGATTAAATATTTATCATAGTAGTTTTTTGGAAGACAAATGAAATAGTACATATAAACAATATAAACATGGCCAGGGATTTGAATTCAGGTAGATATTTGATGTTTTTTTTTTCTTATTCAAATCTCATGTAACTCTTTAAAATCTTTACAATTCTATTTGCTACAGAAGTAAATTACTATAAGGACTATCACATAGTCCTTACTCAAAAAAATCACTGAATTTTTTAGTTCAAGAATATCATTATTCAAGCCTCATTGAGATTTTATAAGAAGAAATTAAAATTTCCTGAACCTTCCAACTTTCTAGGACAAAAACTCTAAGACAAGCTACTATTAATTGCTTATTCTGTGGTGTTATTGGGATTGAATCTACATTTACAATAAGCACAACATTTTAATATAAATTATCCTGTCAATAACAACTCATTAATAAGCTCCTTGAATAAATTAGTCATTTATTTATTCCATATTGCCCTTTCAGTTTAGCAAAGTAATCAAAACTGACAAGATCCAAAAAGTGGGGCTGGGGATTTAGCTCAGTGGCAAAGCGCCTACCTGGCAAGCGCAAGGTCGTGAGTTTGGTCCCTGGTACCGGAGAAAAACCAAAAAAAAAAAAAAAAAAACCAAAAAAAAAACAAAAAGTAATAGACACTTTGGACAAAAAAATGAAGCTCCTGAAAACAGATCCAGAGCTATCCATCAATGCTTAGGGAAAAAACACATTTGAGTAATGCATTTCTTGTTGCTATTCATAAAAATACATAATATAGTTGTCTTATTTGTTTCCTTGCAGCAAGGGACATTAAAAATCACTGAAATGCCCATAGCATGGTGACAATTGCTGGCTTAATAAATTTTGAATAAATTTGTTGAAGAATGAATGAATGCATGTAAAAATGCCTTTTTGTGAAAATGTATAAAAAGTTTCTGCTAATAGATTCCAGGTTATGAAAATAGATGCTACTCTACTGTCTCTAAGGAATTCATTAGTACAGTTGTTTACAAAAGCAAAAAGGAACAAAATGACTGCTCTGAATTCACAGAACTGAGAGGAGTTCCATTCTAGATAATGTAATAAAACAGAGATTAAGAAAACAGAATTTTTTGAATTTGACAGTCCTGGTTTCTATTTCTGGCTCTGCCACTTAGTTCATGTTTAAATTTAGGAATACTGCTGAATCTCTTGATGCTTACTTCTTTGCTAATCAAATAGGGAAAAATAAGCTACTTTATAAGATTATTCTGATCATTAAGTTCGATAGTGTATCAAGGAAATTAATGTAGCATCTGGCACATACTAAGTACTCTATAAAGAACTTTAAAATAGAATAACAGTAGCAACAACAAACACCCTAATGTACATGGCAGGTAACTAGGCACAACCAGATAATAAAATAGTATAATAACTTGAAGATGTTACAATTTCTTCCCTCAAAGTCTAAAACCATCTATCTTTCATTGAAGCTAAACTTTAGAACTTACATGTAAGTTTTTAAATTGTATGTGATTAACATGCATTTTTAAATAAAATAGACAAAAGAAGGCCAAAATCTGAAACAATTTCATAGTGTGTGTCTCTATATGACTAAGTAAAAAAAAAAAATGTATCTTGGGATTATTAAAAATGAATAAGATTAATAACACTAAAATCAAGAGTGCCATATCTATATATCTTTTTCATATAACAAGTACTGAAATTGACCTAGAAAATGAAGAAAGTGTTTGTAAAATATAAAATATGTCTCTAGGCATAGCAGCTGAGCTGTCCACTGAACAACATGTAAAGAGATTTCGAACTTCAACACCAAATTCACTAGTGTTCGATGACTTTTCTTATTGGTTCTCTCTGCCAAATCATAAGGATCAAGGCTATGCACAAGCTCAAAGTAATAGCCAAATCTTGGAAACAGCCCACATGCCCATCAGCTGATGAACAGTTAAAGAAGATGTGGTTTTTTTTTATACAATAGAGTACTACTCAGCCATAAAGATGGATAAGCTTGAGATATTTCTAGCTAAATGGATGCACCTTGATGCCCCTCTCTTAAGTAAATTAAATCAGACAGACATATGTAAATACTGCATAGTTTCTCTGGTGTGAGAAATTAATAGTATAAATAAGAACCAAATTGTATAAAAGATACTATGAAGTAGGAAGAAGATGTCCACATGGGAAGGGGAACTAGGGAGGAAGAAGAGGGAAAGGGAAGAATGGAAAAGAAAAAAAATGAGAAAAAGGAAAACATGAAAACAAAGCTTTTGAAAATAGGGAGCAGAATGGGGGGTCGAAGGGACAGAGGGATGGGGGGATGGAAAAAAAGAATCAAGTTATATCATGTAAGGTACAAATTTCCTATAATGAATGTAATCATTATGTATACCTAAAATGTACCAATAGGTTTAATTAAGTAAAAAATGTGTGGGAAGGTTAGCATTTCTCTCCAAGTAAATAAATATGTGTACATGCTACTTAAACCTCTGGAAAAGGAGTACATTAACTAGGGTAAGACAATTTAGTCTTCTACCACTTTGAGAGAGTGGAAACTTGAGTGACTCAAGAACTGACACTGAGATCGAAGACAGGCCAGTGCTCACTGGATGTCCATTGGCCTTTTGATCACCCCCCCCTCAGCCCCCCACCCCGTCTCCTCATCGTAGGGCGTGGCTGAAGCTGGAAATCAGTCACAGGTGCGGGGCTAAGACAAAGCTGGCCAAGAACGTGGTGAGCTCCTAGAGCCAGGTACACAAGCTGTTTCAGCTTGCAAACTGGTTGCTAGGCAGAGAGGTTGAAACTACACCAACCTCCTGAGTGTGTGAATAAAAAACCCTCTACAGTGCTCGGGCAGTTCCTCCTCCCATCAGGAGAGAGGGCTCCACCCGAACCAGCTTTCATCTCTTGCCTTACTTCCTTCATCCCCTTGCCGTTTTTCCCGGGAACATCGAGAGCTGTGCGGGACGCGGCACCTCGTGTTCACTGTCAGCAGTGCCTTCACTCGCATGATGCCCAAGCAGCTATTCTATTAAATCAGGCAAACCCATAAATGAATGCTAATGAGAGGAAAGGAGTTCAGCCCAATGGTTTATTGGACTGAACCCAGTACTTTAGCAAAGTGAGTTATATCTATATTCTGTAGCAGACAAGAGATATTTTACTAATGGACTGTCTTAGTTACTTTTCTCTTTTTGCTGAGACAAAACACATTATGCCCAAAGTTAAGGGAGGAAAGGTTTATTTAGCTCACAGTTGGTAGAGGTTTCAATCCATAATTGGTTGGCTCCAAGACAGGGTAGCTTTGCAGAGGAGAACAGTTCATTATGGGCAAAAGACAGCAAAATCAACAACTGAACTTTAACAGCTTCTTTCTGCCCCCTTTATACTCTCTCTAGGCTGCTGGGATTAGGGCGGAGCCAATCCAATCAGTGGACTGATCTAGCGATCACTTAATCCCAGCGTTGCACTATGAACCAATCACCACTCTAGATTCAGCCACCTCAAAAAAAGAAAAAAAAAAAAAAAAAAAAAAAAAAAGAAAAGAAAACCCTATGACTGCATGAGGCTTTGGGGTGACATCTAGACGTAAACCATAACATGGACATACTCAATTCCAAAAGAAACACAAAGTATTTTAAACAAAAAACTGCTTGAAAGAACAAGATATCAATGATTTGTTATATTTGAGGCATTATTGCCAACTGGGTGATATTTTTTAGACTGAAATAAGGGAAAGGAAGATATTTGTCCTCAATCCTTTTGGCAAGGAAACATTCATGATGAATCAGTAAATTCTAGGGTACACCTCATTTGCTGCCAGGGGTCAAGTGCTTGAGCTGTACGTCAACTCGGCTGTCAAAGGGCCCCCCTCTAATGCCCGCAAGGCATGATGAAATAGAAGAGAAAATCATTCCAGAATTCAGTACAAAAATAAAATATGTATTTCTCTAAAGTATTGATTTCTTAACTGACTAATGCACAATTAGATTATCAAGTAAGATTTGTCACTGGAGCGCTAGCAATGCTCATCACTGAATGCTGTGACCACATTCAAACTTAATCTTTGTTCTAATAAAATTTATATATCATTTCTCATAGAGTTACAGAATAAAGATCTATAATTAATTATGCAATGGTAAATCCCATTTTTGGATTTAGGATTGGGCAAAATTTTGATGCTATAACACATGATAATATTATTTTCATTATTTTTTAAGAAATAAATTGGTTTAGATAAATATACTCAAGGTCAGTCTGAACTCCATAGTGAGACCCTGTCTCAAAAAGACAAAAAAAAAAAAAAACAAAGAAATAAATTGGTTTAGATAAATATAAAGCTGCCAAAGCTAAGAGAAAATATATTACAAAAACATTAAAATACCAATTAAGTTGGTTCTCGATTTCTGCATTTTAAGATCTTTGTAAGGAAATTCTTTACTTTATTGTCCATGATTTCAAATTTAAGAAGCTAGAAGAAAAGTAGTGATTGCTCCATTTTTTGTTAGGGACTCTCGTCAAGGATGAACTTCCGCTGGCAGGGTTCAAAGAGTTTAAAGACCAATTGTTTGGAAACATCAATATGAGAAACATCCACTTTCACGCGTTAGTAGCTAGTTTAATGAGCAAGACCAGAAAAGAGCAGGCAGAGTGGTCAGGTGACAAATTGAGAATTCAAAAAGTAAAGATGCATAAATGGGGTACAACAGAATTTTCCTATCTCTATCTATTAAACTTAGACGATAACAAGACAGCAGTGAAGGATGTGTGAAAAATCACAAGGTGTAACCCAAAGAGTGCAGAAAAAAATTGCTGACAGACTGGAAACGGCAAGGAAGATGGATGGGGCACAGTGATACGATATGCTTGCGCGGTGCGCTTTCTCAGCAACAACTTATTTATTTTATGAGCATATTAGTAATACAATTGAAATGCTATGATCTGATTATATCCTTGAGTATTCAGATTACTTTTCTTTTATTAGAAGCAATAAACCAAGTTCCTTTTTTATCTTTTTTATGCAATAAAGAGCAGAGTTAAGTGCACAGAGGGAGAAAATAAGAGCATTTCACTCAAGGGAACCTGGGACTGCCGTTTGGAGAGTTTCCAGAAGATTAAGTTATAGCGTTGGGAATTCATGGTTTCCAGGACTTGAGAAGCTTATTTCATGACTGCATTTCATCTTTGGGGTTGATGTGTACTTTGAAAAAAATGGCCTGCTAACAACATTAGCTCTTTACGGAATGAAGAATCCATGCATAGAAGCCCATGACAACGAACCGGCAGTACTCTTTGCAGTTCACCGAGTTTGTAAGCAAAATTACCCCTTTTCTGTCTGGTTGTAGAACAAGTCCTCCCCATACATCTACAGATCCATGCCCTTGGCTCAAAAATTATGAATTTTGTTTCCACGTTTAAACTTATGCTGTGTTCATTTAATAAAATAAGTGAATGTTAAGGTTATTGAAATACAGGAATACACCAGAAGAAGGAAATAATTTGCTGTCTGAGAATACTTCCAAAACACCTAAGTTACATGTGAGATTGCATCACTAACACTGCTGGGTACACGATGCTTATACTTTTCAAGCTATTTATCACAGTCTTACACTGTTACTCCGCAAATGTAAGCTACTATTATGTCAGTCTTTCTAGTCTCCCTCTGAATATGCACAGGACAGTGGAGGAAACAATCATCATATTAAAAAGTGCCAGATAAATATCTCATTTTTCAATTTGGAAAAATGCAAATACATAGTGGGACCCTGGAAGAACAGGAGCCCTAAAATAATCTTGATACCACTCATGGAGCAACAATTGAAGGCAGTAATGTGAAACTTGAAACTTTGCTTTCACATTGACACAAACCGTAACTGTATGCTGGCAAAAAAAAATGCGAAAAATGTGTATAAATTTTAAAGCTAAAGCATACTTTTAGAAAAGCAATTGTGATAATTTTTGAACTTCTAGGCCTCTGAGGTATGTTTTCCCTCTTCTGCACCTTCAGAAGTGCCTTGGGATTAATATACAGTGAACACAAAAAACAGCAAAAAAATTTTAAAAATCAACAATGGAATTGCACATCTTTCAAAACAAATACAAATGTCCAGTAAGTACATGAAAAATATTTCAACACATTCATCCATCAGAGAAATGTAAATTAATTGAAACTACACTGAGATTCCACCTCACCCCGGACAGAATGGTTATCATCGAGAATACAAAAAAAAAAAAAAAAAAACCACCATGCTGAAGGTGGGGAGGTAAAATGGGGGAAAAGGGAATCCTTCTACACCACTGTGGGGGAATATAAATTAGTACAGCCAGTATGAAAATCAGTATGGAGATACCCAAAGAGCTAAAAGTAGACATACTGTTTAATCCAGTTGAACCATTACTTGGTGTATTCCCCCAAAACTAAAGCCAGCACCCTGCAGGGATGCCTGCACACCCATGTTTACAGAGGCACAGTTCACAATAGCTAATCTATGGAAACGGCCTAGATATTCATCAATGAATGATAAAGAAAATGTGACACATATACAAGGTAGAGTATTATTCAGCCATAGAAAAGAAGGAAGTCATGTCACTTGTGGAAAATGGATGAAACTGGACACTATCATATAAAGCAAAATAAACCAGAATCAGAAAGTCAAATATATCATAGCGAGCATATTGGCATGCTTCTGCAACCCCAGTACTCAGGAGGCTGAGGCAGGAGGATCACAAGTTTGAGCCCAGGCTGGGCAACTGACTTAGTGAGACCTTATCTCAAAATGATTTTTTAAAAGGGGGGAATCTAGAAATGTAGGTCAGTCTCAAGACCCTGAGTTCAATCCCCAGTACCATAAAAACAAATAACAAAGAAGCATGGATTTTTCACACATGAAAACTAAGGGAAAACTAAGGGAAGCATGGATTTTTCACACATGAAAACTAATAAAAGAAAAAGAGAAAGACAGGACAGGAAAGTAGAGTAAGACTAGTGGGAAGGAAGGGATGTGGAAGGGGAGGGGAGAGGGACAGCTCCCTAGTATACATTTCAAGTCGGAAGTCAGTTAAATACCAGAGTGATTTGACCAGTGGAACCTCTTAGATTTAATTCCAAATCATTGTCACTCTTGGGTTACTTGAAGCAATGGGACAAGATACATTCATTGGAGAGTTAAGCTTCTGTCATTGTGACCCTGTGAATGGCAGGCAGAGAAAGGAGTTATCACAAAACATGTAATTATTGAGAGCTAGAGACACAATATAACATAACATAAATGTGATCCACTCTAAAGATGGAAATATTTTCCAATAAAACCTGAATAATTCATGGGTCTATCAAGTTTTGAGTTCTTTTTTCAGAGGCCCCCTGAGGAAAAAATTCATTATTCGGATGGTTAGGCTGAAATACAATTCCTCAAAATATCTCTAGAGAATAACTTTAACGTTCAGTTGTGTTAAATTTATACACACCCATCTTTCTAAAAAGACTTTGGGTCAGCTTACAAAAGGGAAATGTGATTTTCTTACTGTGAGTATGGCTACCGAATGCTGATTTGATGTGACTAAACTCACTGCCAGGTTTGGTACTGAACCCAATATTGAGACTCACATATCCTTATATTTTTGTTGTCTGAGTTAGGAGCAGAGTGTATCGAGCAGAGGTATTTGAGACATTCAGTGCACTGACCCATCTATGAGATAAACAGTTCCATGCTTGGCACAGCCTCTGATCTCAAAGCTCACCGTCTACTAAACAGGACAGCCTGTTCAGTGCTACGGTGCATGAAACATGGAGAGCCACAGAAATGGAGAGGAACGGCTAGGCTCCCCTCCGAGGAGTCTGCATGGTGGGCTAACAGAAGCACAGAAGTAAGGAGAGGAACTTCTGACAGAAAAAAGTACATCAAGTTCAGCATGCATCCTGGTGCAGCAAGAGACAAAGGCAAGGTGACAAGATGGAAAAATAGTTAAAGGCAGCCAGAGTACACGGCGGGAGCTGGGTTGTTGTTTTGTTTTGTTCTGTGGTTTTGGGGATTGAACCCAAGGCTGTCCACACTAAGCTATATCCCAAGCACTTTTTAAAGTAATTTGTAACAAGGCCTTGCTAATTCACTAAGTTGCTCAGGCTGAGCTTTAACTTGGAATCCTGCTTGGAATCCTCTGTTCCCAGAGTTCTGGCATTACAGGTGTGCTCTACCACCCCGGAAGTGGTTGCCTTCTTAACTGTTTGTATTAAAAGAAAATATTCATTCCTCTGAGAAATATATACAAAGCACTCACTGTCTTCTAATATGTTCCCACCGAGAGATTTTACTAGCAGCAATATATTCGTCCCCCACCTTCTCCATGTCTCTGTAAAACTCAATGCCCTAACTTGTACCAGGGTCCCTGATTTCACCTTCCTGCGCTTTCTGAAGGACTCTAACCACCGGTGCCAACAGTGGTCTTCTCAACTGAGGCACACGCACTAAATTTTCACAATGCAATTCTTCTTGGAATATTTATTCCTAACTTCCCCAAAACAGAAGGGTTTTGTTGCCTTACCTATGATTGAATGAATGCTGAGCAACGTTATGATGGAAGAACATTTCCCATATTTCTCCACAGATGAGTATCTCCCTTGTTCACCTCACCAGTATGTACCATGGAAGCCCTCTGACTCTCCCACTGCTCCTACCCCATCAGCTGCTCAGCATTCCCATACTACTTTTAAATTCCATTCCTTCTTGAAATTCTTCCTCAATCTGAGTTCTGGATTACTGCTTCACCAGAATCTTTACTCTTATGAACATCAGTGCTCCTTTGTTCAACTCACAAAATCACATTAGTCCATCTGCAGAATTGCAGAATCTTTTGTACTTGTAGCAGAGCTTATTCCCTACCATGTTTCCCCAAATTGTTTTTCACCCATCCTCATGAGACCCCAGGTTCTGGTTTATTCCTCATAATGGTCATAATTATACATAATAAATAAATAACCCATCAATGTTCCCACTGTATCATCAGAGATAGTTTACCTCTTTCTCACTGTGTCCCTATAAATAGACCTTTTAATCATAATTAATACAAGTATCCTTCTGACATTGAATTGATATTCCTCTAGTTAAAAGGGTACTGCTTCAACAGCTTTGTTAGCCTGGAATAACTCACCATAAGGAAGGGTAAAATTGCAGTCAAAACTTTTCAAAAGCAGAACATAATTTACCATCCCTTTTCCTGCTAAAACAGTGGATTCCAGCTACTTTTTTTAATCTAGCATGGACGATGTATCTAAATGTGTACCTTGATTTAGTATAATTGTCTTATGTGTTTTATATGTTTTTGGCTACTAATCTGGTTGTTAATCTGTATTATGATAATTAACTTTTTAAAGACTTATAAAACAAATGAACCTGATGCTGGTAAAGGGGAGAGGTGGAAAGGATGGGGAAAAACAGAATTAAAATGTGTCCACACAATGACAGTGAATGTCATCATAATGTACTCCAAACATGTACCAATAAAAAATTTTAAAAATGCTTTTGAGACCCTCAAGATGTATGGACATATAGGAGCTCTACAAGCCTACATTTGAAGTACATGGGAGCTACATCATTTCTAACCCACTTCTGAAGAAACATATGGAAGAATATTAAAGTCAACAAAGATTTAAAATAAAACTATTTTGATATTAAATATTGTTAGGCTTACATGTAGATGTTCCCACAAAGCTTCATGTGTTCATTGGTGGGGCTTTTCAGAAGTGGTTGTACCTAGGGTGTGTGATGCTGGGATTAAGGATGCCCCACCTTGGGTGTGAGTGTTACCCACCCTAGGGCGGGTAGCCTGGATGGAATACATGGGACAGAAAGAGGCTGCTTTCAAAACTTGCTGCTGTTCCTTCTGCTACTGCTGTAACTGCTGCTTCACTGCTGTGCTGCTTTCTGCCTACCCTGCTTTGCCATGGATTGTTTCTCCTCTGTGATGCCCTCTACCACACCACCCTACCTTGGAGCCAGCCAACAATGAACTGAAACCTCTGCAAATAGTGAGTCAAATGAACCTTTTCTCCCTTAACTTTGGGTGTTGAGTATTTTGTCTCAGCAACAGAAAAGTAAATAAAAATATTAAGTCCTCTTATTTCTTTCTATGACGGGAGGATATAAATTCTCTATAGCTAGAGTTCTTGCAAACAAAAACAATATACCTACTTCAGATGATTTGTTCAGCTTAAACCACACCTTTTACCTGGCAAAAATGTTCAATGAAATTATCCCAGGGTTACAGCTCCACCTTTCTTTCATTGGCCTTTGGAGCATTACCTCGCTCTGGCTGACTCTCCATCCCCCTCTCTCGTTTTTAGTTTCTCCATCTCCCATCCTGGAAGAATCCCAGCAGAGAAATATTACAAAGTTCTTGAAGCGTCTTCTTCCTAAGGTTTAAAACACCATCTTCATCAAGAGCCATTTCCAATTAAAAAATGGGTAACTGAAATGAATGGACACTTCTCATGAGAAGAAGTACAAATGGGCAACAAATACATGAAGAAACGTCCCACATGGCTGGTTCTTAATGAAATGCAAATTAAAACAACACTGAGATGCCATCTTACCCCAGAGAGAATGGCTGTCATCAAGAAATCAAATAACAAATGCTTGCAAAACTGCAGAGAAAAAAATAACCCTTCTATACTGTCAGTGGAAATGTAAACTAATGCAATCACTATGAAAATCAGTGTGGAGATTGTTCAAAAAACTAAAGCTAGAAATTCCATTTCAGTCAGCTATTCCTGACTCAGCTTCTAGGTATCTTCCCAAGAGTTAAAAACACCATATTACGGTAATACATAGATACTCGTGTTTATAGCAGCACAATTGATGAGATCTGTATCTTGGAAGCAGCTTATGTATCCATCGCTAGATGAACGGATAAACAAAAATGTAATTACACAATGGAGCACTACTCTGCCATAAAGAAGGATAACCTTGAGTCATTTGTAGAAAAATGGATGCACCTTGAGAGCATAGCATTGTGAAACAAATCAGACACACGAACTTAAATATCCCATGGTACCTTTTATGTTAGAAATGCAAAATATAAATAAAGAGCAAAATAAAAGATAGATAATAAAAAATAGGGAGTTAGGCCTTTCTTAGAGAGAGGAGATCAAGAGATGGAGAAAGGAGGGAGGGAAGGGAAAGAGGATGAAAAGGGAATTGAGACGTGTTATGTACATGTACACTCAAGGAGCACAACCACTGTGCACTGCAGACATGCACCAACTGAAAATAAAAACAAATAAACAAATAGACAATATGCTTTAAAAAATCATTCCCAAGAGTTGGTGCTTCTTGGATATAGTCGGAACTCTTGCCAGCACGAGGACTGAAGTAGATGCTTTCATAGACATTAAAACACCTATCACATCCGGGAAACCAATCCCAGAGGGAAAAAGAAACCCTTAAAATGTGCTTTGGGCTGAAACTGGTTCCCAAAATAATTCTTTAAATCCTAGTTAATTACTGACAGATCTAATGATATGATAGCTCTAATAAGCTAACACTAGGGTCCATGAGTTAAATAGAAATTTACCAAAAAGGAAATAGAAAAGAGATTTTTGCTATGGAAGAAGTAAATCATATGAGCAGGGAATAGATGATAAAAATGAAATACCTGTGAGATACATCTGAGGAAAAAGTTCAGAAAGCAACAAAGAATACCTTCCTTGAACATATTTATGAACAGTTGTAACCCTTCAGCATTTTCCAAATGACAGGGAATAAAACTTGCCTGACACAGGTTTGGAAGATTATTTGCAAAAATCTGGCTCTTATCCTACAGTACTAGAGCCACTTTAAGGAAAGTCATCTGCCATTACCAGAAACAAGATTCCCTCAGCTAATTCATTATAATAAAATCTGTGTAAGTATTTTCACCTAAGTACAGAAATATTAGAACACATACAGTTGGTGGTTTCTTTTTCTTTAACTATATATCAATATGCTTATTATATGCTAATATCAGAATTATATGCATAAGGAAAAGTGAGAAAGAAAAATAAAATTTCTATATTAGTCAGTTCTTTGGCTAATATTTCATTTGATCCACCTAACAACTCAACAAGGTGGGATGTACCCTCTCCTTTTAAGACTGGAAATCTAATGTTCAGAGTAGTTAAATAAATAGCCAAAGAGCCCTCTGCTACTCAGTACAGCTGATATTAAATTTATCTTTTAAAGCTAAATCTATGACCTTTTCACTTTATCACATTGCATTCAAGTTTCTTGGAATTTTGCTAAGAGTAATTACAGAAATGTCTTTAAAAGTCACGATGACCACAGAGCCTATAAATCTATATAAAGATTGCTAATATGTGAGTTATTGCATGATTAAACTGTATACTTGCTTCACAAATTCCATCTGAAATTCAAGAGAATTAAGAAAGAAATCTTGACTTTCCAAAGCTGATTTAGAATGTACTATTTTACATGGTTTTCTGGATTCTTGTAATTTAGTTTAAGGTAGAGTGTATGTAAATAAAATTCTTTCATAACATTATGATATATGTCTAATAGTTACAGATTATGATTCAGAATAGAAATGTTTGAGAGGATACCTAAATTATTTTTGAGCTCCAAAGGTCACCAAAAGCTGTGGAATAATCTTTCTTTACATATTACAGAGATTGTCTTGTACTAATCAGCATAAGTGTTACATCTGCTTATAAAGTCTCCTTCCTTGTTATTCTATTGAAATAAACCTGAAGACTTTGATCAGAAATTATTCTTTGCATTTCAGTTTCTCTCTTGCTCAGATTTTTGGTCATTAGAGCCAAAAATGAAAGATAATTTAGATTTCAATTTTCTCTCAGCTAATCACAACCTCACACTTATCTATACTTGAAATAAATTTGTTATACTAAAAAAAATCAAAAGAATTCCTAAGTCATAAGTTGTCCCCAAATGCTATCAACCTTTTCCTTTATAGATAATTTATGATTACCATCTGAATGATGCAGAAGGCACAAAAGTTTTAGAGATAATTTTCCCAGAGTTTACTTAATCCATTCCTGACCATGGGCATTCATTACAAAAAGCACTTATTCAGCCTAAGTGGAATTAAAAATATAGATTGCCCTGAGCCAACAATTATGAGTCATCTGTTGGAGAACTGTATGTATTCAATATTTGTTATAAAGTCCAAGACTGATAAAAAAAAAACTTTAGATAAAAGCTATACTTAAAAGAAAAATCATCTCGGTTTAATGTTATTTAGAAAAATAAATCAGATTTATCTCAGTACTACTTGAAAGCAGCAATTGTATGTCTGGGTTAGAAATACAATTTGAGTCCTAGGTTCTTTGCTTGTATTCTACAGAATAAATTACAAAACAACCAATCACAATGACCCTTTAAGAATCTGTTATTGTTATTATCTTGCTCAGGATGTATGGTTTTGGTTTTTTAAAGTGTCCCTTTGTGATAAACGTTCAAAAAATGAACATTCACCTCTATGTGATAGAATTAGAGGATAAAAGAATGCATAATCCAAGCAGTTGTGCATTTAACACAAAAACTCTACTGAAGAATGACATGTAAATTCCAAGTCAGTGGCAATATGTAAAACCAAACAATTGTTTCTTCTCATTGCAGCCAAACATGCAGACATGCAAGGTATTTCTAATACAAGACTTCATTGCATTGGATTAAAAAATGATTATCTGATAAAATAGAGATGAGAGAGAAAGCTCTTTTTGTGGTCCAACTGCTTTGGTGCTTACTACCCACACTGAATGAAGCTGGTAGATGAAGCAAGACACCTGTGGCCCATCTTTGTGGCCTTTGAACTCTAGAACCAAGTCTGATGCTTTTCTAAAAGTCTAGATGCCCAAATGGGTATACGTTCTGACACAAACACTCTGACACTAAAATCTTGTTATCCTGAGTTCAGAACCAAGATCCACAGCTCACCAGATTTTAATCTTAGGCAAACTCACTACTACCTCTAAACTTGAGTTTGCTCTTTTAAAAGGTGAGGCTGTCAAAATAGTGTGTATTGCAATGAGTTACCACAAGAATCTAATACAGTAAGACTTACACAACACTTAGTCTAGCATCCGGCACAAAGTAGGTATCCAATAAACATTTATCATTCAATTTAAGTTTGGTTCTTTCTATCTAGCTGGTGAGAGGGAAGTATGAAAGATAGCCTCTCAATGTATATGTTTAAAAGAGGGAAGTACTTTTTATATCTTAATTATTCCCCTCTTTAAGTAGACTATTTGTCACTCTTATGTGGAGCTATATTTTCAATAGCTTGGGACTTAAGAAAATCATCAATTTTTATTGATCTTTTCTAAATTCTTTTCAATTAATTTCCTATTTTATTATTGACAGCAGAATTCAGCTTTTTACTCAATGCTTTTCAAATTATTATGTGTAGCAGATTAGTCCTTTTCTTGGATTTATAATCTTTACTTTATGCTCAATTAGGAACAAGACACCTATTCATGTAGCAAAAAGTTCATAATCACAGTTCTCTTCTCTCCAAATTATATAAACTTGTCAAATAATAACCAAAAGTAAATTCTATTTATTTCATCAAGGTATAATCTTATTTGTGCTATAGCATTGCTCATTAATAAAAATAGGACAGAATCTACATCTAATACTATTGGTCATACATTATTCATTAAAAAAATAGAAATCACTTGATAATGTCAGTTGCAATGTGAGGTTATGGAAACTTTTCAATTTTTTCCATAGTGTCAAACTACTTATTTCTATTCTCAAATGCCAAGGAATCAGTGGAAAAGAGTAAAACTATAGTTCCAATAAGTCATGAGAAATTACGGATACACCTACTTTGAAAAAAATAACAAAAAACAAGAGATTCCTTGACCAATAGTAAAAATTATTTATTTTTAACTAGGCACAGTGGCACATGCTTATAATCTCAGCAGTGCTTGTATCTTTTTTTCTTTACTACTATGTAAATGTAGTTGGAGAATAAATTTTAGCTAACAGTTCTACTTATTAATATGAGCAAAACTGTATGGTAGATTCAGAAATTCAAATATTTTTAAAGGTTAATATTCATCATGCCAAGCATGGTGGTACACACTTGCGATCCCAGGACTCAGGAGGCTGAGGTAGGACAGCTGTGGGTTCAAGGTCAGCCTGGGCTACATAATGAGTTCAAGGCCAGTGTAAATTACTGAGCAAAACCTTATTTCAAAAAACAAAAAAAATTAATCATCACAGAAATACTACCAATAGGCATGGTATTGTGTAGCCAAAGTTTTCTGAGGTCAGATTTTGCCATTTTAGGATCAGACACTATAGTACATCAAGGAAATGTGAAATTATAGACATTTACATTAATTATTTCAATTCATATACCTGACCTGCAAACCAGAATTCCAGTTTGTTAATACATGATTTAAAAATATAAATACAATACAGAAAAAAAGTTTTAAATTTTCATTCTCTGAGGCAAATGATCATTTAATGTATGCTTGGTAAAAAAGGAATTTAATAACTTGAATTTTACAGCTTAGGCTAATCTGTCACCAAAAAAGAAAAGATTTCCCACTAGAACAATTAAAATCATTTGGATAGGGGCCTCTTTATTTTTCTCCTCAAAAGCCCAAGTCTTGTTAATGTGAATTTGAAAATAAATCAATTGCTTTTTGCTAAATAGCTTAGTTTGTTAGTTATCTCAGTAAAGTTCCTGTTTGATTTTTCTGTTTTATGTATCTTTTAGTGATATCAGTGTATTTCATAAGGAGTCACTCTGCTCCTACCAACCTGGAATTTGATACTTTTGTGGCATGGACAGAGATCTTTAATTTTCTCCCTCCAATATCTATTAAATTCTTTCCCCAATGATAAAGTAGCCACATATTTGGGGTAGAGATATGGATGGAAGACCCCAGTTTCAAGCTAGATCTCAGAATTTCTAATCCGGTTAGAATAATCCCATTTCCTCTGCCACAGTGATGGATTGGTTCAGATAACGTACCCCAAAGGGAATGGTTATGTGAACAACCTGAAGCAAGTAAGAAATGAAACATGGCGGTACTCATCCTGGCAAAGTAGGGAGCCCGGGCCCTCTCAGAAGCCAGTACCGTATTCTCTCTGGAAATGTGGAGTCAGAGTAGCAACTTTAACGTCACGCAGGGTATCATGCTCCGGGCTGACGCTCTTCCTGCAAAGCCAGAACGCCACAGCAGTAATTGTGGGAGATGACGTCAGCAGGACGGACCAAATCACTTCTGTGAGGATCTAAATTGTGGAGGACTTAAACCACAGAGGATCTGAACCAGAAAACTTCTAATACTTTTTAAATAAATACAGCTTAACTGCCCTTTTTTTGATTGAAACTAGTAGGTCACTTCTAACAGTTGCAGTGCGTCAGATGTGAGGGTGTCTAACTTCCAAAACTAGTTCAAAAAACAGCTTCGCCTCTTCTTTTCTCTTCCTCCTTCTTCCGTGCCCTACTTTTTTCTTTCTCTTTTACTCCCTCTGCCTCTCTTTCCCGCTCCCTCTCTTGCTTCTCTCCCTCCTCCGCATATTCCAGGGGATGCTGTTCACAGAGTACACTCAGGTAACCCTGGAAAGGTCCAAATAGCACGGAACTGAGGCCTCCTGCGAGGGCAGGGAAGACATGGGATTCAGTCAACCACAACGAGCATGCGCAGTCTGGGAAGGAGGTAAACACAGCCCCGGCCGCATGCTGGAGGCAACCTCCTGAGAAACTGACCTGCACCAGCACACGAAGCCCTTCCTTAAACACTGACTGATGGAAACTGAAGTAATAAATGTCCAGTATTTTAAGCTGCTAAATTTTATCGTAATTTGTTATGCAGCAAAAGATAACTAAAACACAAATCTCCCTCTAGAAAGTCGGATCTAAGGAGCCAAGAATTTTTCTTTACTGTTTTAATTACCCGGATTGGGTCTTAAGTTTTTTCCATTATTAAACAGAGTCCTAAACGTGACAAGGCAATATAAATTTCTACCCAAATCCATCAAATATTTTAGTTTAATTCTGAAAGAAAATTCTTTCATTTCAAACACTTGAGTAGAAGAAGTAAAAAGAACAGTTTTTTGGTAGTCAGCATACAACCTGGAATGAATAGGAAAATGCATCATTTTTAAAATAATGTGGAGAAATGACCAGGGGGAAAAAAATCTTTCTAAGGCAAAGTAGCTGAAGAAAGTAAAGACCGGAAGGATTCCAAGGCCCTGTGTGATAGGTGGCTCTCAAGCTCCCTAAATGTGGTACATTGCTAGGTACATCGTTCTCCTGCTCCTCAACCTGTCATTTCTGTGTCCAGCTTTAGGTGCCGCGACTTCCTGCCATGGTCAGATTCAGGTAAGAATATGAATGCCAGCTTACAGTGACTGACACTTAGAGTGCAGGAAACCCAGGTCATGCTAAGAACATCAGGCAGATGGCTCAAGGCTCTGTACTTAAAAGGACAAGGCACAGAAAGCTGAATCGCAACTAGGAAAGCCAGTCAGCTGGTCAAGTAACAGAAACACCCATCGCGACAGAGGAAAAGAAACACATTCGCCCAAACATTGAAAATTGGTAGAAACCGAGTGGATTGGCCTAAAATAACTTGGAGTCTTGAAATAAGTGATATGAACCCAGTTATTAGGATTCATAGAAGTCGAAGTATACATCACTTGGAGAATGAAGCAGAAAAATTGCAATGTGACAGAGAATTCAAAGATTCAGACACAGAGGGATGCAACTGGCTCCAAGCAAAGTCAACAGGTGTGCGTTGAGTAGGTCCATCTGTCAAGATGAAAGAGAGAAAAGATGGCTTAAAAAAGCAATTATTTTAGTGATGTTTGCCATGAAACTTCAGTGACTTGGGCAGATATTTATTGACTCCCCAAATCATGCTTGTGCAAATATATCCACAAAAGAACAACAAATGATATTTTCTCAGTGTTTCTACTACTCATATTACTTGCCAGTTTACTTGTTCTGGGTTTTGGAGAATAGTGGTTGAGTTTCACTTCACTATTACACATCAGGATATGTCCTGGAAAAGGACATTATTTCATTTAATCCAAATTAAAGTCCACTTAGAACGGGTATTAATATTTTCTATTTTCAAGATGAGGGTACTTTAGAACAGAACTCACACAGTTCTAAGTAATGGAATCAACATTCAAATCCACAGCCTTCTACTTTTTGATTACTATCTGGGGAAAAAAAAATATCTTATAAACAAATTAAACCTTTGCACTTCATGTATATCTTTGGAAAGTGAAATTCTAACGTTCACTTAGAAAGTTGAAATTAAACATTTCTTAGCTTTGCTTTCCTGTTATTTTTATAGGGGAAGTGATATAGGATTCATAGGTTACTTATAACCTGGAAAAACACTTCTCTTTTTTTTACTTTTTTCTTGCTAAATATTGCTTTAACATGTCACCTTATCAACATAAGCTGCATACTACCATTCCTCTTCTGTATTTTTCTAACCCTTCTCTTCATGCTTGTATTGATCCAACGAATGCTATTATCTTGGTTACTTTTCTGTCGTTGCTGAGACAAAATACCCAAAGCCCAAAATGAAGGAAGGAAAGGTTTATTTAGCTTGCAGTTTGTGGAGGTTTCAGTCCATACTTGGCTGGCTCCCAGGCAGAAGATAGCAAAGCAACAAGAGCAAAGGGGGGAATGGCAGCCGAACAGCAAAGCAGCCAGAGGAAAAGGGAGGAATGGCGCCAAGCAGCCATTCTTTCCCTGCCTTACATTGTAAACAGGCTACCCCCACCTAAGGGGCGTGTAGCTCTCACGTAATCTCCATGCCTTCCTCTTCCACAGGCTCAGGATGTATACAAAGTAAGCACCCTGGCTTCCTGCTGAGTCACTTAGCCAAACCTCTAGACTCCCCAAGTTGACACAATTATCAACCATAACACTTATTGAGCATTTTTATGAAATAGGGTTATGCCAGCAAGGAGTGATGTACTGATACACTGAAAGAAACAAAAAGCAAGAGCCATGTCCTCATGGAGCTCACATTTTATTGTGAAGAAATTCAATTCATTACAGATTGTAAAGCATTCTACCAAAGCATCAGCATGCTAAAACATATTAACGTTATCTTAAAATTCTCTCTGCAATGGCTAGGGATATAGTCAGCAGCACAGCGGCTGCCTGGCAAGCGCAAGGTCCTGAGTTTGATTCTCCATACCAAAAATAAATAAATAAATAAATAAATAAATAAATATTGTCTCTACAGAAGGGCATTCACACTGATAACTGAAAGAGGAAAAATGAACTAGCTTTGAAGAGGGACATGAATACAATTTCAGGAGGAGGAAAACGCAGACAAATTTGCTAAGCAAGAGATGAATTGATATGCTAAGGTGATGCCTTGCTTTATGCATTTTTTTCAGGTAAGCTGAACTCCATGCTTTGAAGCTAGGTTTTAAGTGGACATGATAAATCATGGTAAAGCAACTCAAAATTATTCAATTCCTTGCATAGAAATCATGATGTGGGTTCTTTATTCAAACGGTTTGGTTCTGCTGCGACCAAAAGTATAATTTAGGACATTTTACTACTGTCATCCCTTGAAAAATGCAAATAATAATGAAATGAACTTAGAATTCTTACAGAAATTAAATGATTAATTAAAGTATTACATGGATTTAACTCTGATAACATGTTTAAAAAAGGTTTTTGTTTCCATAGTGCATGGAAACTTGCACACCCTTGGTGGGAATGTAAGTTATGGAAAGCAATGCAAGAGTTATTTAAAAAATTTAAAACATAATGATTATGTAATCTAACACATATATAGATATATATCATATATAGACAGAGGTAGGAGCATCAGTATGTAAGTGCATCAGTGTGTAAATGAGATATTTGCACTCCTGAGTTCATTGCATTAGTCACACTAAGCAAACATAAAATCAAGCTAAGTATCCATCAAAGAGGGAATGGAAAGAAAATGTGAGATCTATATATGCATGCATATGGTGATATAATTATATATGTATATTTCAACCTTACAAAAGAAGTCAGTTTTGTAATTTGTGAAAGATGGATGATACTGAGGACATTATGTTCAGTAAAATAAACACCAAGAACAGAAAGATAAATGCCATGTGATCTCTTATATATGAAATCTAAAGATAACTGGATTAATAGAAACAGAGAGTAGAATAGTCATTACCCAGGGTTGAAGGAGATATTGTTCAAAGGATAAAAAATGTTGCACAGAAGCAGTAGATTTATTTCAAGTACAATGACCATAACTAATAACAATATTTTGCATTCTTGAAAAGTGCTAGGAATATATGTGTATACATGTGTATGTATGTGTGCATGTATGTTGTATATATAGGGTTTTTTTAACTTGAAGATTCCCTGCAATAAACTCCTTTTAAAATAAGCCTTTGTAAATTAGTTTTACTTCAGGATTACTAATATGAATTAACAGGGAATTAGAACACTGTAGTCAAAAGAAACTTCAGGTTTTAAGCATTATCTTTTTTTGTAACTTCATATCAATATACTACATTAAAATTTGTAATTTCTAGGAATAAGTTTATTTTTCAAACCTCACATATGATTACATTAACCCACATCAAAATAGTGGAAATATTTTCTGTTCTCTGATGCATATACAAACTTTATCAGTGCTAAAGGACAAATATATTTGAATAAGTGTATTCATTTTTAACCACTTACTACATTTTATTTCCTCTACTCTGATTTTTAATTTGTATTTTTATGCTCATCGTATAAAAGATGGGTTTCCCATTGCTGTCATTTTATTAAAGGTCTGTAGTGGTCGAGTACACATTTCACACTCAGTGAAATGTATTAATAGAGAATTTACATATCCTAAAATTAACATAAATTTTACTGCTATTTATGCATCCTATCCAGTCACACTCAAGGCAAGTAATGGGCTATTTGTCTATGCTGCAAATGCAAATAATTCAAGTTATTCGTAATCCCAACTGCGAATCCATCACTTCGATTTTTCACACTTCTCACTTTAGTGTTTGTCTCTCAGCAGTATATCTCAGAAAGGCACGTGTGACCTAAGTTTACATTTTTAGTGTAACAACGTTAAACCCCAGGGAAAGGATCTTCAATAATTTTAGGTGGAAAAATATATAATATTTACGACTACCTGTGAAAGGAAACTTTTTAACTTCATCCAAAGCATAATTAAAAATCTTTGTTTCTGCAACAGTCCCAATGGGTCTTCACAGCTCCTGCTACATTTCCCTGCTCTTTTTCCCTTGCCTCCACTTCCCGCACTTCCCCCTGACCTCACTGCTAGAGCTATCCCTGAGGAACAAGGGCACCTGGATTGCTCTCAGTGGTGAAATGGACCACAAAACATCCCACTTTTGGAGGTTCCCTGCTTACTTAGGAAGGAAAAAGGGTTATAACTGGATTACAGAAAATGATGGTATCTAAATTGTACCAATAAACTGAAATAAAATAAAGGAAAAGAGAAGAAAATGGCAATATATTTAAAAACTTTACAAATTATTGATTGCCTTTAAAAGAAACAGAAATACAAAGAAATTTATCTTTGCTATTCCAAGATAATTGCAGAATTTATGAAAAGTAATCAAATGATTAAACGCGGAAGACAGTTGATTGCAGAAGAAAAGGTGCAGGATTAAAGTTTGATGATGGAGACTGTTGAGGTGTTTTACATGTATTTTATTTAGAGGTACTATTAAAATACAGCTGAGGCCTCTTATGGATGTGATGCCAGAACTGAACGGTCCTTTTGTCCTTGCTGAGTCACGTCCTGAAGTTAAACTGAAATCCAACAAAGAAATGACACTGTCCTTTTCTATTCTGCATTGTCTTTCCTATTTCATGGTCATGGGGCTAGGGATTTAGCTCAGCGGCAAAAGCGCCTGCCTGGCAAGCGCAAGGTCGTGAGTTCGGTTCCTGGTACCGGAGAAAAATAAAAAACAAACAAACAAACAAAAAAAAAAACAGTTAACCTATTTCATGGTCATGATTTTCCACTGTATATCACATATTATTTTGCTTTTATGATAATCCTTTTAACCTCTTGTGAAAAGAAACATGACTTCATCACATAAATTTTGAAACAGCACTTAATATTGTAGGAAAAAACACTTTAGTACTATTAAAAACGTTCTCTAGGAGTATGTTTTTACTTCCTGGTCACTCACAGATTTGCTTGGTGACCATTAAACTTAATTACCTCAATCCTCTTTCAACTAAAGATTATTATTATTATTATTGATATTACTGTAGTTAATATTTGTTGTTTACTATGTATCAGACATTGTACAAGGCATTTTATAGGTATTAGCTTTATTTTTACATCATCTGTATATTTAGCTAATACAGTATTGCTATCTACATTTTATGTACATTATATCAACTGCATACTTCGCAAGTTTGAAAGGCACACACACCTATACACCTAGGTCAATAGTTTTAGCCCCTGCCTCATAGAGAATAAGAATTGAAATTGTATACCCTGGAATAGTTACTACATTTGGATAGATTTGCCTACTTAATTAAAATACAAGCCAAAAAGAGCTTTGTGTTAAAAAGCATGAAGTTAAATATAAAAATCTGCACATAGAAAACAAATATAATAAATGAAGAGAAGATAAAAACTTGCTGTGAGCATTGAAAATGTTACTTAAAAAGTTGTTTGATTTGAATATAACAGCCTCCTCTCCTACCCACGCTTTTCCAGATCTTACCATGTCAATGTGGAATTATCTTTCTAAATTAGAGAGCCAAAATCGGAGCTGTGCTTCAGGTTATTGTACTGTTTGCTGCAAAGTGTTGGAGAAAGAGATGGTGACGGCTGAGTAGGTGGAGAAATGTTACAGCTATGTCATACCACAAAACAAAAATGAGAAAGTAGAACCACTTAAAATGCTGCTCAAATCATATATTAAGACTGCAAAGCATATGATGGGCCAAGTACTCTGGAGGATGCTTTCTTTTTAAAAAAATATATTCTTTTGTGTGACTCCAAAACACAATATGGAGCAGGTAGCACTGTATATAGAAGTGGCATGCGCCCCCTTTCCAAATAAGCAAAATACCTGCAAAGTAGGATCTTTGAATCGAGAGGTGGGCTTTATGAACAGGAAAAAAATATGATTAGAATTCATCACAGGCAAAAGAACTGAGGAAAAGAAAAGTCTTTCAATTTCACCAGACAGCTTTAGTGCAAAGACATGCCAAGTTCCCCTTAGGTTTTAGAGTCTTGAGATACAAATCCAGATGTGAATTAATAGAAATCATTCCCATAGTGATCCAGAGGTAAAGATTTTCCTAAGTATCTCTTCTGAACACATAGATACTTTAAAGAATAATTGCTTTTGTAAATACATGCTAATGGTTCTAAATATTTCTAACTAGAAACATTGCTAATAATTCTAGGTCTCAGCCTAAAAATAGGAGTCCTTGCCACTGTTACAATGTTTGCCTCATGCATTACTTGTGAATATACTTGTATAATTTTACATCAGCTGTATCTACATTTACCATACAGGTGAAGTAAACAAATCATTTTACAGTCCTAGAAGAAATAGACCTTGATCGGAAGCTAGAAAGTCTGGTCGTAAGTCTAGCTCTGCCGTGACTCAGTCATGCGGTCATGGAAGTCCTCTTACACCTCTGAGACTCGTTTCCCCTACTAGTGATGAAGTGATAGAAGTAGATGACAACCAAGAGGAGCAGGAAAGGAAAAAGAAGGAGCTGATCTTTGAGCTCTAAATGTATACAGTGCATGAAACCAGTGTAAGAAAACACCACTCGCAATCCCAGACAAATATCTCAAGGACAGGTAAATAAAACCTGATGCTCATTTCATTAATTTGGCTAGCATATTTCTCCACCAATACAACAGTCTAATTAAATAGGCTCCTGTGGCCCAGTCTATTTTAGAGACAACTTGAGGATGCTGTGAAAACCAGCCCCCCACAGCAATCCATCTTTAAAGTCAGCGAGAAAAACAAACAAACAAGCAAACAAACTCACTGCTTTGTATGGATTTAAAACCACCCAAATGATTTCTGAGTAAACTTCACACTGATCCTCCACCTCACAACAGTTGAAGCAGTGAGTGCAAAGTCTGCTCCACAATGATGTGGCATGATCTAATATTTAAGAGCTGTGCTTTTCCTCTCAGTGAAGAATCCACTTTTTCATCTGCTAGAAAGGAGTGCAGAAGCATTTCATACTGATGAATTTGAATTAAACTCAAAAGAGCTAGTTAGCAAGCATGCATCCTTGAGATAAGGAATTAATGCTTCCAGGGAAGAAATGCCATTGCTCCCATTAAAACTTGAAGCCATGTTCATTCCTCTGCATGTCACCGACATCTAATGCCTTATTTCCTCATTCAGAGGAAAGTTGAATTGCATTTATCAGTTAAGCGGCTAACAACAAACCAGAACTCTCCAAAATAGAGCAGAAATTACTGTTTGCATGTAAGAAAATTAAAGTTAAATTTAAATTCACTGCTAAACATTTGGTTATGACAATAAGAACTGTTATAAACATGCAGATTACCTGTTGAGTTCGTAACTTACAGATTTAATTAACTCTTTTCACTTTGCAAAGCATTCTCCTCTATTTCAATTATGTTCTATAAGAAATTAGTTGGAACATCTTTTTTAATGTTGAAAAGGGCTCATTAAAACAAAGAACTACTTGTATAAAGAATTTATCAAATCTTTATTTGATGTAAAATTACTATTAGAATTGTCATGTTGCAGATATTTATCTCAAAACTGTTAAACACAGCATTAATTATTAATTGAAATTAACTAGTGGCTACTTAATTAGAAAAGGCCCAATTTTATATTATCTTTGAATTTAAATTTGTAGATCTAAGACATTTTCTGAAGGAAACCTTCAGCAAGATTTTTTTTTTTTTTTGCATGTTTTTGCTTTCTGAGAGAAACAAGTTTCCTAGAAGAAAAATACCTTAAAGTAAGAGAGTTCAAATCTGCTGTGGGAACACTAGTCCATATCAAAACGGAGGAAAAGTTTGGGTAATAACTCTCACTTCCAGCATTCCCTGCTCTGAACGTTTCTGCTGGAAGTCCTTGTTAAAATCAAGAGCAAGAAAACAGGCAAAGGAAACATCAGGGTCTAAAGTATTAAAAATCCAAGAGAGCACTGGTTTATTATCTCCACGGCAGACAGGGGCACCAGTGGGAAGGTTCTTATGTAGGGAAAGCAAAACCAAAACAGGAAGAAGAACATCCACCCTGGGAACCAACAGGAGGAGAGGGTAACCTGAGAAGATACATGCTGGTCTGCATCTGGAAAGGAAGTGAAGCTATAAAGATGCCCTTGTGTGTGTTACAGGAGAGGAAGTTGCTTTCCTGAAGAGATAAAAGATTAGAAGGGCCCGGGCAGAAATAGCCTGTATCTCAGATATTGATGAAAATCCCTATGATGAATGACAGTACTTTCTTTAATGGTCATTTTCCTGAAGATTCTTTCCATAATTGGAACTTCTGTGGTCTAACTAAATCCTTTATTTTCAATATTTAAGGAACAGTTGGTATCATATAGGCATAGCTAACCCAGGCCACTAGATAAATCTTTGTAACTATATTAAAAATTTCAGCAAAACCACAAAGTCATCCCAGTTCCACCCCTTGCTTCAGAACCCCACAATGGTCTCCAGCAGTAATAAATAGATGGTGGTATGTTATTGCTCAGATTTGATCTTTGACAATGACTGTAGCAAATGGTACCAGGGAGTGAACAACTTTAAGTTTCTCTAAAGCTTCAAACTAATTGCAAAAGTATAATTACCATATTATTTCAAATTAGACAAAATATATAGTTATTATTCCTTATAGTTTCAATTTCTAATTACTGTACTTGATTTAGCTATGTTTATCAAAGTGATTCTCTGAGTTATCAGCACATTCTCAATACAGTGCAAATCCTCCCAAGACCTTGTTTTCTCCTATACAATAATAAAATACCTCCCTGTCTTGGCTCATCTTTGTCTAACCTTGGGCACAAAAATAATGGCTTACATTTATGGAACACTAACCTTTGGTCAAGGACCATGATGGGCTATTTACAAAACACAATGCAGAGAGGTCAAATCACTAGTTCAGCTTCTAAACCAATATTCAAGTTGATAGTTCTCTCACTGAAGTACCTGTACTTCTCTTGCTATACTGCACCACCTTAGTTGATTTGCCATTCCACACAGAGTGGGCTGCTATCCTCCTTATGTTTTTTAAAACATTTGTTCTTCCTTTACTTCCTCTACATCCTATTTTCCTATGCTCCTTCTCTTTGTCTTATGTCCTGCTCTCCCAATATGTTATTTCTTCTATACTGCCTCTTTGAAATATCACAGGTACTCAAATGTTTCTTGTCCAGTTGGTTGTAAGAAAGTTGTGAAGCCAGGTGTGGTGGTACATACCTGCAGTCCCAGCACTCAGGAGGCTGAAGCAGGAGGATTTCCTTAAAGTTGTGGACAGCCTGGGCTACATACTGAGTTTAACGCCAGCCTGACCTACATAGTGAGACCCTGTCTCAAACAAAAGTTTTGAAACCATGAAAATTAGTTATGTCAACTCTTCCTCCTTACAGTGTTATGTGAAACGTCTCTTTCAATGTGACAATACTTCATGTATTGACAAATGTGTAGTTTTGAAATTTATTCAGAATATCATTTCATCTGATCATAATAATGCTTTATGAAAGACAGGTAGAAATAAAACATACCTGAGGAAATGAAGTTAAGAGATTTTTCTCAAAATTACACAGTAAATGTCAGACAATTAACTAGAATTAAAATAATTTTGTTCCTATTAAGCAAATATTCAACTGTAGGTATCCAAGTGTCAATGTGGAAAATTATTGTTAAAATATTGGGATGCCTACGCATATGCCTGAGGCATATGGATTTTACAGATACCAGTGTGATTCTAATGTACCAAATTGAGGATCACTGAAAGAAAGTTTAACTGTTACATTTTACAATAAAAAGATAACAGAGTACTAAGATATCTCAACTTACATATTTAAACTTGAAAAAACATTTTTTTAAAAAGATCTTTTATACTACAAAAATGTCAACAAAATGTCATCACCACCAAAGACCATTTTTGGTGGAAAATATATTTTATGTGTATACACCAATATTCAAAGCAAAATGTCTTAATGATGAGCATTAAAGTTTGCTAAGTGATTCATATAACCTACCACAAAGCACACTTGCAAATATAATTCACTGAATATCACAGTATATTACCCTAGTAGAAAAAAGAAAAAAATATTAAGATAAAGGGCTTTATATTTGTCTTGGTTACTTTTTTCTCGTTGCTGGGACAAAATACCTGATGCCCAAAATGAAGGAAGGAAAGGTTTATTTCGCTTACAGTTTGTGGAGGTTTCAGTCCGTACTTGGCAGATTACAAGGCAGA
>NW_004955472.1:8404819-8467230 GCF_000276665.1 Chinchilla lanigera | reverse complement strand
CTGAGCTAAATCCCCAGCCCCTATATTTCTTTTTAAAGGAAGTTAAAGGTCATAGCGTAAGGAACTTATTGCTTTAGGTGAAAAGATCCTGGTGACTGTGTTACATAAAATACTTTTGCTTGAAATTAGTTGTCAATGTGACTTTATCTCACAGAATAAAAAAGGAACTGACAAACAAGTTTTAATTTGACTGAATTTTTCAAATGGCTACATCCCTCAAGTCACCACCCCAAAGCCTATTCCCTTACTCAGATCTTTTGAGGAGAGAGTTCTGCCTCCAGATTTCAATAGATTTCCTTTAGGTGAGATTATCAATTTTAAAAGTACAACCAAAGAGATGCTGATTTCTGATGTTTCTTAGGGCAAAAGAATGAGCCTTGCAAAACTACTACTCTGAATTTTCCAGATTTGAATATTTCACAGTAGAATCTTATGACAGGAAATGTCACAGTCTCAGAGAATGCTGCATGTGCTGCATGCTATAAAGTAGTATAACCCTGCCATGTGGGCACCAGTCCATAGTAGTTTGAACATAGGGAAGCCCGTTTACCTGCCTTTAGCCCACTGGCTATTATTCAAATCGCCCAGTCATAACAACTATCTGCACCATTTACACTTCCAGCTGTGCTCATCTCTGCAGGGGGGTGTGCAAAAACATGGGCAGAGTGGGATGCCTGTGTAAACTGCCACTGGAGTTGTGCTCTGCATAATGCCAAACACTGAGGCTGGCTACGTGGAAAGGCCCAGAAGATCACTTGGGCGGGGAGGGGAAGGCTTTGCAACCTCCAGTGGCCCTCACCTCTGTGGGTTTGATAGCCTTCTCTTAGTCCGAATGCTTGTGCTGCCCTTCTCTTATAATTGACAACAGGGAACAAGGTACTGCTCCATGTACTAGCTTCTTAAAGATAACAAAATAAACAAGAAAATAGTTTATCAAAAAGCAACAAAGGTGCATAAAAACTCTGTTACTCTTACTGCAATTTTCAGTATCAAGAGTTTGACTTAAAGATACCCACATGTTTTCTCTTTTGCATTTCTACATTTATAAAGTCAAGTTGAGCCTCTTGAGACTTATGTTCTACATGCTCATTATTATTTTAAACCACTTTATCATGACGGTCTAACAGAGCCACAGCCTAGCGATATCTTCCTACATCGCTGCCTAGGATGCGCACACTTTGCCCTGGGTCTCTTTGGGATGTGGAAGCATACTCCTTCCTTAACAGAATCTTGGGCCGTGAATGTCCACAGGAGCTCTGCTCTCTGGAGATGCAAGGACTATGAAAACCACAGGAGTTAAGTCAGGAAAAGATTTCTCCAGAGCAATAGAGTCAGAAAGGAGAGGAAGAATTTAAATGCCTCCAGAGGAGCTACACTGTAAAGAAAACAGGAAAGCATCAATGAGAAGAAATGCAAGCTGATTCTGATCATGTGGGAAATCAGCTTGGTTTGCCACACGCCTCTAACACTGCTTGTTTAAGAGACAGAACTGTGTCTATGACCAATATATTATACAATCTAACAAACACGAATTCCCATTCTATATTGTGAGGAACCTAGTAGGCAACACTTTTAGGCCATGTTGGGTTTAGTATGAAGTCTACCTGTTCTACAGGCAGGTATTTGACTTTTACTTGGAAGTGTAATCTTTCATTCACTATTCTCTCTAACCCTAGGCATCATACATTCACTGTTTGTTTGTCTGTTTGTTTGTACTTTAAAAACATTTTCAAAAGGATTTAATCAATTTCATCCTACATCATGAATTTTAAAATAACAAAAAGTTGCAAATTGAATAAGGAAAGAAAGGGATAAAATATCAACAAACCCCTTTTAATTTTCTATTAACTCCAAAACATAATTAACAAAACAATACACGCACACCCTAAAATCTTCCTCTATCTTTCTTCATAAGTAGATCTTTTTGTACTTGAGGACACACTTTACATGTCAAGATCAACAGTCTAGTGCATATGGCTTGGGTTTTATTCTCTAAAACTTCTATATTTTCTTCATAATTATGATTATTCCTTAGTTGCTTGTCCACTCATCTGCACAGAAACACAATGAAAATAAGAACTATGTTCATCATAGATCCAAATACATAGAAAATATGTCATAGGGATTTGTTGAATGAATTAATACATTCAGACAAGAAAACTGTATTCGACAGCTCTTCTGAACAGGCCATCTCTCTGGCCATAGTAGCGTTGAACTCCAACAAACAATATCAAATATGTTACATTTCTATTACTTTTTAACAGGTAAAACATTAATTTTCATAAATTGAACTTTTTTTCAGTTTTTATGTTATACAAATGTAGTTTAAGATTTTTGAGATGACAAAGATGAATATGAAGTAGACCCTGGATGGAAGAACACACAGTTATTTTTAGTTTTTTGTTTTTTTTTTTTGGTTTTTTTCTCCAGTACCAGGAACCGAACTCACGACCTTGCGCTTGCCAGGCAGGCGCTTTTGGCCGCTGAGCTAAATCCCCAGCCCCAAGAACACACAGTTATGAATATTCCAGTCCTTATACAGGATTTCATGCAACATGACTGGCCTTTTTATTACTCCGTGTCATGCTGCAAGTTGATCCCACTTTCTGAAATGCTGGAGTGCCTCCTTTCTTAGCTTGAAAAACCATCCTCATTCTCGAAAACTCACTAAATAGTGCTGAATATCATATGCTGTATTTCAAATACATACAGAAAGAAAATAGCACAGGCTTGTACAACTGCCATCTATAACCATGGTCCATTACAATAAAGAAAAATCATGCTGAAAATATTGAGAATCCAAATTCTTCAAAGTACTGTGTCTCTGGATTTTTGATGCAAACACAGGAAGCCTTGAAGATGTTAGGCAAAGTGAAGGGTAGATCACTATGCTTTGAAATCGGACAGTGGTTGGTGGTAGAGGATTAGAAATGGTTAGAAGTTTGTTCTTTTTTTAAATGCTGTGAGCTTCACTGAAAGCAATTTGTCATTTCAAAAGTCATGAAATTAAGAGCTTTTGCCTTTATAAGTACACAAAGTTTTAGGTTCTAAATGCTACTTCATTAGTGTGAATAGTACTAAGCATGTTAATACATTAGATACGTGCTCTAACACTTAAAATAATCTTGCATGAGCTCTCTCAGTTGGGTTTAGTGCAATTTTGCCTTTTATAAGAGATGCAAGAAAAATAGCAGAACTAATTTTAACTAAAGAATAAAATACATTCTCTGACAAATACAAAAATTTATAAATGATGGCTTAGGAAAAAATATCAAAGAGACTGAAATGACATTATATTTATCAAATACCCTTAAAAGTTTTGTGTCTTACGAAAACACCTTACAGTTGTAAAAATCACCAAAAAAATGTAATTTACCATATTTCAGGGAACCATGTGACATACTGACCACAGTTTTACTAGCTTTTATAGACAACTGTGAAATATTTTGAAAATAGAACAAGAGCACTAATTTACTAGAAGACAAATTTTCTGGAATTCATTTCCTGCTCTAGAATGAAGATGATTTTCTCCCCTCAATGTGGCTTATTTTGAGGTCTGCAATTACCTATGCGTGCTTTAAAATGTAGAGAAAGGATAATGTATTTCTATGACACCCTTTATATTCACATTTCATACATGTTTTTTTCTAAAAAGTACATGTTACAACTGTTAAAATAAAGCTGCAGAATGTATTTTAATGAGTAAATTTTAATACAGTTTTCAAGAATGCAAAAACACGCCATTAACCTATAACCAAATCAGTTTCCAGTATGCATTATATTTCAGCTCTCTCACTTTACCATCATGGCTGCAAGCTCAAAGAATAGTAAGAATCACCTACATGGACTATGGTAAACTTGACTTCTCAGATCCTTACTATGTTCTGTTAGTAACAGACTAACAGTTCTATTAGTAACAGGGCCCTTCTTGATACAGCCCATGGGGCAAAGTTCATTTCCAAAATGGCAAGGCCTGATCATGCAGCTTGTACATTAATCCTTCATAGCAAACCCCAGCGACCACATGCGGGGTCACTCAAGCCTCCAAAGATGCATGCTCCACTCTGAAAAGCAAGTCCCATCCCACTACTGTCCTTCCTGCAAACACTTCCTCCTATCATTTCAGCAATGGCAAAGTCATTCCTTTGCTCTGTTGTAGCAGGCAAAGTTCTCATCATCTCCAGACTTTCCCATTAGAACAGAATATGCGGTCAAATGAAATATGCTTCCTGTTGCCAGTAAATTCTTTGAGGGCAGATGCACGACACTTTTTTCCCGCTGTCTATAGCTTTTGCTATTGCTATTGCTGTGCTCAATAACACTTTCTTAACAAATAGACATCTACATGTCTATCTCATCTGCAAGACCCTCCCTGATTTCTCAGGATGGGGGTAATGAACTCTGTGTCTACTTCATCTCGACGTGGATTTCTCTGACTTAATGGCTATGGTAATTGCTTGTAGCCTGCACCACCCCCTCCAGTCCATTTTCCATATAGCAGCCAGATGATTTTATTAGAGCATAAATGAGAACCTGACCTTTCCTTGATTAAATTCCCCCAATGGTTCTGCACAAGCTCTTAGAATTAAATTCAAACTCCCTTCTTGGCCTCAGGGACCTGTTTCTGTTTCTGCACGTGTCTCCAGCTTCACCCATTCGCCCTCTTCCCTAGCTCACTGCACCTCAACCAGAGTGTTCCTCTTTACAGTCCAGGCACATGTAGCTAATTTTCAAATTCTCCCGCTACATTTCCCATTCTCTTAGCCTGATACTCTGCCTGCAGATCTTTGCTTGGCTAGTTTAAAGCTGTTGATACTCCATCTAAACCCTTCTCTGGGCATGAGCTCTGACGTAGCTCCCCAAGACATTTTCTGCCACATCACCTATTTCATGCTCTTAAAAATTCCTATAATTTTTAAAACATTTCATGTCATGGGTTATATTCCCCCACTATGGCAATCTCATCCAAGTAAGGGCTTGATCTCTTTAATTTCCCACGGTGTCCTCAGTACCTAAAACAGTGCCTGGAATAGAGTGGATACTCAATAATTGATTACCAATTAAACAAACAAATAAAACTGGAGTTTGCCTGCACAATTTAGCCAATTACTCCTCAAATTTTAGTTACAAGTTTACTCCCAAAGTGTCCCATTTTTATTTTCTAAGAGTAACCCCAAGGTAACACAGAAATCATGGCCCAATCTCCTTAAATTAACTCAATTTATCATGTGTAAGGCATACAGTGTGGGTGCTTAATATTTATGGAATTAATGCATGTAATTATTGTCTCATATATGCTCAGCAAGTGATAGGTGATAGATAGATAGATAGATAGATAGATAGATAGATAGAAAGATAGATAGATAGATAAGATAGACAGATATTTCCAAGTGCAGACTGTAGTGTACGAATAAGTTTTAGTACTGAAGCTTATTTTTCAAATTGTTCTTTATGGCTAGAAAAAGATGCATTCTGAGTTTTGATTTTATAAAGGAGTTAAAATCCTGGGTTAATTGATAAAAATCTATTTCACCTACATAATTCTGAATTATACAGCAATCTGACAGCCCATTATAAAATTTTTATCAAGTCTAACTTCAGCATTGTTTTAGTGAAGAAGGTATATAATGCTGATTTATTTAAATAATCTACCCTTTTCCTCTTCTTTGGGCTTAAATATGAGTAAAATTAAAATTATTTCTTAAATACTTACTCATAACTTTTGAATCAACTTCACTGTCAAATTAAATTCACTTTTGAATCAAATGCATACACACACGCACACACACACACACACACACACACACTTTATTGTTCCTGCTTTGGTTTGTTTTGGTTTTAATCTTACAATGATATTTGCTAATTATATGAATAAATCCTGAAGCTGTATTTACTCTTCTTTAACTTTCATGAAATTAATTAAGATGATTTGGTCACTTTGACCCAAGACTCTTATCACTTTTATATTACTAATTAGTTCTCTCTTTGAGTCAAATTAGGACCCATAGAATTCCATATAAAACACCTTTTTATTTTATAAATATCAAATAAAGATGCTTGTAGATTATGAATCTTAGTGTATATGAGTCATGTCTGTGAAATACCACCAGTTTAAGCTATAAAGTCAAAAAAGGACTTGATTTCTATAATCCCATTATAAAATATTACAGAATCTTAGTAGCTCACTGGAGAACACTGGACCCTGCTTTGAGACACTGGAGCTAAGCTCATGGGCTCTGGAGTCAGATAATCTTGTATTAAGTCCATGCTCCAGCAAAGTGGTCTGAAGGCATGGAGCTGAGGTATTTAATCTCTATAAACATATTTTTCACTCATAAAAGGGAGATAATGTAATCCACTTCCTAGAGTTATTATAAATAACAAATGGCCCCTATTTCAGTGTAACGACTCCTCAGAAACACTGCAGTACTATTGCTTCTGTTGCACACATGCACAGGTTCAGCAGAACTTCTCACCAATAACCATCTCTCTGCTTCTCCGCCTGGATGGTTCTTCTTCCCTCTACATCTGCATGTCTCATTTTAGATATAAAATATTCAAGGGCAGGGACTGCATCTGAAAAGGACCTTTAACATCAAAACAACTACATACAAACTTTGGGATGATGTTATCGGTGTGGAAGATAGCCATAGAAGTACCTAATCTGCAATCAGTCCCTAGTATCCTTGATCTAATGTCACTTGAAGTCCATAAAATTCAACAGAGTTTACTCTGTAATGCTAGAAAGAGCATCTCTCATAATCATTGTTTCTGGAATTGAAAGACTCATAGAACACGGACACCTTGTCTACCAGCAAAGTGATTCTCTCTTAAAGAAAGTTCACCTCTTTTAGTCTCTTGATGCTCTCTTATAGAGCCTATGTATGCATTTGTTTAAAAATCTTTAGCAATCAAATTCTATTCTTCTAAATTTCAGAAGCAGGGAAAATGTTGAGAAAGAACACAGATATGGAACACCCCACCTCAAGACTTCTACACCAGTAATCTTACGCTAAGCCTAAGTACACAAATTGGAAGGATATTTCTAAAGCTGCAAAAGAACATGAACAGACACCCTACAGGACTGGAAGATTTAAGGGTAAGCATCATAAAGAAGATTATCTTTGACTCAACTTTCCCATCTTCGAAAAGAGAAGATTAAGGAAGATCACAGTGATTCAGTGATAGTCTTTTTCCAATCTTATAAGGGAGAAAACAGATTGAGTCCAGTGGGTCAGTTAAGCTACTATAGAGAGAAAATAATTCTAAGGAATCATTGATTAATGTGGATAAGAGTCCAGACACCAGGAACTCAAAACAGTTTTCTTTACAGAAAAGATGACTGGATTCTAACATCAAACCTATAGAAAGATTTCCTTGAAATAATTTAGAGGAAGACATAGTATGTCAAGTTTTCAGAATTTTAGAGGACACATTTGAAATTGACAGATAGAAAATAAATAATTAGCCTACACAGATCCATATACCAAGCACATGTTTACTCTCTATTGCATTAATGAGCACCCTGCCCTGCTACTAGCTCTGTGGGATGAAGAGTGAAGGAGACAGGTTTTTTTTTTTTAAAAAAATCACTAAAATACAAGCAGTATACGTTCATCTTCGTAAGGGAAGACACTGAACTTCAGACAGAGTAGAAATGTCAACAGTCTCACAGTAAATAGGAGACAGACCTCAAATTCTAAACTGAGTATTCGTCCCTTGTAAAATATTTGGCCAAATTGTAGATTGTACTGAAATACAAAAGATTAGCTTCTATCTCTGTCTGCCCTGAGGGCTCAGGGTGAACAGTCTGAGGTCAGATGGATTGTGTATGTATCTCACTGCCGTCTGGGAACCCGAGACAACCCAAACAACTCCTCTTAGTCACCTCATCTGCAAAATGAGAGTGGCAATGTATGAACTTCATAGAAATGTGAGGATTACACGTGATAATCAGGATTCAACACAATACCTGGTACGCTATACATATTTGATAAAGGCTGGACATTCTTACTAATTATTATTATTTATTATTATTATTACCGTTGCATGTATATTTAATTTTATTTTGTGAATTAAAAGCTACTTGATAACGTTAATGACGTGTTTTCACTTTCTCTAAACAAAGTACTACACTCATAACTCTACTAGTTCTGAGTGAGAATAACAATCATGCCTATTGAAAAGGCCTGAATTCTTAAGTGTTTGTAAAGCTTTGGAAACACCGACCTGGACTGATATTTAACCCTGTCTGCACACAGAAACGCACAGGCGGGGGCCTCCACTCTGCAAGTCAGTCTGAGCAGCGCCTTCAGGAGTCCCCTGAAGAGACTAGGGGACTCAATCTATATTTATCTTGGTACACTTGGTAAAGAATCTGACCCTGTTTCTGATGTTTGACTGTTGACAGCTATGGAACCCTAACCCTGTTTTCTTACAAAATCACTGAAACGCAAGCAGTGTACATTTATCCGTTTAAGAAAATGGTTCATATCTAAACGTCCCCCATAAAGCCTCATGCCTTAGGTGGAGTTTTCTGAAGGTGACCGGATTACAGGGGCATAGAGCTAACTTGTCCGTAGGAGGTAGGACCGGCCCTTTTGGAAGAAGAGGGTCAGCGGGGCCGTGACCTGAGTCCATCTATTCCCTGCTTCTCCTTGGATTTTTCTCCCTCTGCTTCTTGCTGCTCTGCCGTGAGCTGTTTTTCCTCTGGCACACCACACTGCCACGCCTCTCTGCCTTGGAGACAGGGGACTGCAGATTAAAACCTCTACAAACGGGGCCCAAAATAGACTCCTCCTCCATTAATGGAAGAGAGTGTCAGGTGTTGTATCTTAGCAAGGAGAGAGAAACTGAAACACGTTGCTCTTTCTCCGTAGGGTTGTCAGGAAGTTCAGATAATGCTCACCCCTTCCCAGTACCTAACCGCTTTGAAAACCCCAAGTCAGTCTCCATGCCTTGCTTTCGTAAGCCATTTCTAATCTCCTTAGAAAACCTGCTCTTCTCCCCTCGAAAGCCCTCACGGTGTTAGTAATAAACTCCTTGCTACACGCGTGGTACAGGTGTGGTGCTGTTGGTCTACAGCAGAATCAGACTGGGCACTGGGAGGAAGAATAATCCGGCCTCTGAATCTTGAACATCACTGGCTTTCCTTTTAATCGTCCGCAAAACTAGCTCCGTGATTCAAGGAGGGCAAGAAATTTAGGAGAATCTTTCATCAGACTCACTTTCTTTAGTGGTCTCTTTATCCATGAATTCCTTCTTTTATAGAAGTCATCGAGAACTACTTTTCACTTTCTGTGTCCATTTATTTATATGGCCATGACATACTTTGCCGTTGGAAGTGGGGACTTCGGAGAGAGGCCCAAATAAGAACTGAGGACGAACACTGGTGTCTTGGGACAAGGCAGGAACCCTGGGCAGGGAAGCTTGAGAGGAGTGAAATATATTCACACTCCCCAGGACAATTCCAATTAGACCTATAACCACAGCATAATCTTTTATAATAAACCTTTTCCAATCTGAAAAATGCCCCGATTGGGTAGCAAATTATATCTAACATAATAGAGAGAATTTTGGTTTCAGTCAAAGGTATCTTGAGACACAGTGTAGTTAGCAATCCATCCACAAACAAGGACTACATTACTTATCAGAAATCTCACATGGAGAGCTCTGAGAATAAATGTCAACTGATAAAAACATCTGTTCCTTGTCTTCAAGGAACTTGGAACGCAAGAGGTGGGTGTGTAGCTGCTATACATGGAACTCTGACAATTGCTATAATCAATAGTACTGTAGCAATAAAATTACACATGAGCTCAAGAAGTACTGTTTTGATAAGTTACAAATATAGCTATAAGATTTTGAATGAACACATATTCCAATTTTGCTTCATTTTTTCCTAACTTTATGATCTAACAATCTTATAACTTCTATGAATCTTAGCTATGCAACAGCAATAGTGAGTCCTACTTGCCAAGTAAGCTAACATAGGTCAATGTCACAGCAACTCTGAGTCACAAAGACATATAAACTACAGCTTTTGTTTATTATCACATTACTACCACCATCACTGTTATTATTAGTATGGTTATTATCAATAGCACTATTATCTAGGTGAAGAAGTTCATCCAAATATTTTTCCATGCTTAACTCAATAAAAGGAACAAAAATAATTTTGTTAAAAACAATCTATGTTAAAAGTATTGCTTTATTTTAAATTTGCAGGTTTGAATTATAAACACATGCTGTATTTCTGAAAGACAGTTTGTCAAAACATATGAAACTCTTTAAAATGTGTAGTTTTAACCAGGATTTCTGTTTATGAAATTTAGAGATGATCACTCCTGCACATAAAGAGTCAATAGGACATGGAGGATAGGAACAGAACTAGGAGTCTGAGGGCACAAAAGTTAAACCCAGTAATTGCTAGCTGCACTACCATCATTAAATTATAGAAAATCACTAAACCTCAATCATTTTTTAAATGGGACAATGATATTATCTGCATCATAGGCATTATCATGAAGAACTAATGATATATGTACTTTAATACATGCACATTACATGTTATTTTCATCACATAAAACAACACTCATTTCAAAATATTTACAATTATGAGGAATTTAAATGCTATCTTAAACATACTATAGTATAATAAAATAATTTAGATACTATACATATACTAAATTATAATTTGAGATGTTTAAATAGATAAAATATTTTATATAGCAATATAGATTTAAAAATAATATGGAGTATATGGTCATTCTAGTTCATAAATAAATCTTTAAGAAATTGAGTGTAAACATTTAAGAGTGGCTCTTTGTCCTCAGTGGAATTATATCTCATTATAACTTGCTTTCTCAAAATTTCAAAATTTTATGCAGAAGAGAATTTATTTTTATAACTAGGAAATTCTGAAGTTATAAAATGAAGGAAAAAATAAACTTACTTGTCTATAATCTTCTACAATCTTGCTTTTCAAATGTTTCATAGAGCACTTTAGTACGGATAATACAAAAGGTACCTCAAGACCAGGAAATTCTTCAGAATAATCAGAATTCCAATTACTCCAGTATAAATGTGTTATATTTTTGTAGAATCTCTCTCTCTCTCTAAATCCCACTTGGCACCCCCATCACTGAGCCTACAGTTATAAAACAGGTGTAAAATTAATGAGGGCAAAGTAGAAAATCTCTCCAGCAGAAATAAGAGTTCTGACATCATAAAGCAGATTCCCTGTATAAAACCATATGTAGATTACAATTCTATTTAAGATGTGAGAATGTTATTTTTATATTAACTACAAAGGTATGATAGATTTTGAGAGAATAAAGCAATATATTTTATTATTCCTGAGATAGAGGACAATAGTAAAAAATAAAGAAAATTCATCCAAAAATCTTAGCCAGAATTACTACATACAACAGCTTATTTTTTACCCATGGAATATGCACACTAGATTTATAAGGATAATTTAAACACAAATATAGAATTCAGCGAAGAGTATATGCACTTCGTGGAGATAAGTATATCTGATTCAAAATAGACCCTTATAATCTGTTGCCATAAACAATCACACACACAGTCTAAATTCACTCTCACCCACTGCCACATGAAATATGTAAAAAAAAAAAAGCTGAAACTATTCTCCAGAGAAATGGGGCATAGATAAATATAGAAATAACTAATTTGGGAGGTGTATTTACAACAGATCAGAATTCTGAACATGACCTTATTGTTCTATATCATTTGTCATAAAATCTTTCCAAGGAAATCATTTAAGGATTGTTAAACTAATAAGATAAAAATAAAATAAAAATCTAACACACTTTGGCATGTCATAGACAACAGGAAATGTGAATTTACAGATTCGTATTCACTCACTCATTCTCATATTCCCTCCTCCTATCTAACCTCTTCTCATTATGTGTCAGTAGAGGAATTCTATATTCAAAACAAGAGGCAACAATTCCACCCTGCTACTTCTTCAAGAACTTTTATATTTCATGCAGCATCGCCAAGATATTTCCTCTTTCCATCACAAGATGCTTTGGCGGAGTCCCATCAAAGTTGAAACTTTTCTCAGAAGCAACCTAAAAGAATACCATAGCAAGTAGGTCTTTTGCTCATGAGTTCGACGTGAAATTCGTAGAGTAGTGAGAGAGATCATAGTCTTGAACTCAGAAGATATTCTCTGTACAGTTCTACACATTGCACTATAACTTGGATCATTTCTTTTTTAGAAAACAAAACAAAACAAAAACTTGGTCTGATCTACGGTTAGGTAGGTTTAGCCATAGCTATGTCTTCTATTTCTTAAATTGTATTTGCCTCTTTTACACATGATAATCAATGCAGTCAAAGAATTGTAGTTATCAGGATTGTATGAAATCTTTTAACTGATATAACTAAAAATTGTAATAATTATATAATCATATAATTTAGACTTTCTCATTTTGAAAATGACAGACCTGGCAGGATAAATAAGTTGTCCACATCTACAGTGGCAAAGAGTTTGAGGAAGATCAAATACAAGATTTCCTATACTGTTTTAACATTTAACACTATGTCTTCTACCCCAAGTGGATTTTTGATCCTGTAAGATGCCTATTCATATAACCTAAGCAAGTAGGAGAAGATTGTTCAAAAACTAGGCATTCAGTAAATAAATCCATTACAGTTTAAATTTAAAATGAATTTCTTTCTCTGCATAGCTAAATAATACCTTGTCTATCTATTGTATAACATATGCTAAATAAACAGAATAAATACAAATAAAGCAAGAATTTCTGATATTTAACACTGAGTTTTACAGAAGAAAAGAATTACTCAATTAACAAATGTGACTTTTACCCTCAAGTCAGGATGACAGTAGAGGAAATGTTTTCTCACACACATAATTTTCAGTTGGCTTTCGTGTCTATCAAATAGAGACATCGTTATCTAAAGAAGCACCTTAGTGCATACTCACTCACCCACACAGACACACAACCTACAAACACACACACACACACACACACCACATATTGTTTTACAGTCATAAGAGATAAAAGGATGAATATTTTGAGGAAAGCAAATAGTCCTGGCTGTAAGGAAAATCACCTCATTTTCCTGCCGTGTGGATCAAAGGCTGCACGGTAGGCGACGGTCACCTCCACTCACAGGGTGTTGAGGGACCAGGGCCACCTGCTTGCAGTCACTGCACAAGAACGTGATTCACCAATCCCAGGCTTCCACTTTTTTTAAAAGGGCTTTTTTTTGGTTTGTTTTTTTTTTTACTATTTTCTTTTTTGGTACCAGGAATCGAACTCAGAGCCTTGCGCTTGCCAGGCAGGCTCTGCGCTGCTGAGCTACATCCCCAGCCCCCGTATTTCCACTTTTAACTAGAACCTGTTGGCTTCTAATCTGAAGGTCAATGTTTGTCAATGAAAGGTATAATAAAAATTTCTATAAACTGCCCTCAGTGGATTCAACATAGATAAATTATCCAGGAAAAATTATCGGAATTGATCAGATGGATTCATGGCCATCTTAGAAAATCAAAACAGCTCTAACCAAGAACGCAAATGAAAAAAATCATCCCTAGTATCTGTAGTAATCATATCCTCTAACAGGCTCCATACTTAGGATTAGATTAATGAACTTCAAATTTCTATTGTATCTAACGTTTCCCAGTACAGTATGTAATAAAGATGAATCTCCCACTGGGGATACAGCTCAGTGGCACAGGTACCTGCCTGGCAAGCGCAAGTTTCTGAGTTTGATTCCCCGTACCCACCCACCCCACAACAAATATACCATTTTAAGGCTGGGTGTGGTGGCACACACCTGTAATCCCAGCACTCGGGAGGCTGAGGCAGGAGGATCCTTGCAATTTCAAGACCAACCTGGGATACAAAGTGAGCTCAAAGCCATCCTGAACTGCATAGTCAGACCCTGTCTCAGAAAGAGAAAACAAAATGAGTCTTGTATGAAAGTTACTGATGATTACCATGAAAATTATTTTTTCATATCTCATGACAGTATATAAATATGGTTTAGAAACAAGTACTAGGCTTTGGAAAACACTGTTCAGTATTCCCACATGCTAACAGAAATCAATGCATTTGCAGTCTATACTCCAAGACATCTTTCCTTTTCATCCCTACACCTCACTCTTTTTCCTATCAACTCAATCATCAGTTCAAAAATCCACAGGCCACCCTCGGTACTCCTTTCTCCTCCACACCATCCCTTTTCCTGTCTAGCCACCAACATTTATCAGCGTATCTGCTGTCTCCTAGGCAGAATTCAGTCCCTAGGGTTCTAACCAGACACTCACTATCTCTTCCTGCCATGCCTGCAGCATCTCCCAGGTCTTCTCTCAGCCACATGCGCTCTGTACTTCCCCTGGTCTAAAATGCTTCCCTGATCGATTCACTCTTTTGTAAAATTCTCCAGAATCTTATATGTCTTTACACACTCCTTGCACTGAAAACATCCTAGAACAACAATAAATTTCCTCATTCTTTGGCCCTTATCTGAACTAGCAGTCTCATCCCTTCTTGTAATGGTTTGTGTCTAGATGTCCCCGCTAAAGCCTCACGCACTCATGGGGCTTTTCAGAGGTGGCTGGATGTAGATGCTGCAATCAAGGGTGTGCAATTACTAAGTCAGTCCACTGACAGGTTTGGCACGGCTCTGGGTAGGATTAAGGGTGGGCCTCCTTCGGTGAGAGTGCTATCCGCCCTAAGGTGGGTAGGCTTGATAAGATAGACGAGATAGAAACAGGGTCCCAGTTTGTCATTTGTCTCTCGTGGCTTGCTGCTTATCGCTAGGGCTTTTTGTATTCTGCTGCTGCCTGCACTCCAAGGTCTTTCTGCCATGCCACCTGCCCTGGAGCCAGCCAATTATGGACCGAAACCTCTACAAACTGTGAGCTAAATAAACCTTTCCTCCCTTAAGTTTGGGTGTCAGGTACTTTGTCTTAGCAACGAGAAAAATAACTAAGACACTTGTTATACTGCTATACATCCCTTACAGTGAGGAGGCTCTGCTTCCTATTACCTCCCTTCCACCTCCAGAATGGGAGGTGACCATCCTCCCATTTGAATATTCCAGGAAATGCACAGTTCTTTAGGCTCAGCTTCTCCCAACTTAGTGAAGGCTTTCATAGTGTATTCTAAATGACCCTCACCCTGAGTTCTCTAAAAGGATAACAGCAAATGAATTTTATGTCCATCGTGTGCTAACTTGTATCATGTTAGTGCTTTCCTGGAATTACTGTTAAGAAACTTCCGAGAGCCACACACATGCTTTATCTTCTATAGAGCTAGTAGGGGAGGAGAGCATGTGAACAAGCCATTTGTCACCCTTGCACTGGACAGAGAGTCCTCGGAGATGAGGAAATGTGCTCCTTTTGTTCATTCTCAATACCTAGCACAGTGCCTGACTTAAAGTATATTGAAGACAGCCACATCGCAGACCATTCATCACAATCACTGTCTACACTCAGGGATCCGTGCTCATTCTTTCCTGGCCCTTTAAAGGTAAACACGCAGTACTTACCTGTAACTCGTCTGACTTGATTTTCACAAGAAGACGGTAATGTGTCTTTGTGGGCAGAGTGTCTAGAGACCTGGTCAGAGTGACACCCAAGGCACCGCAGGCAGAACATTCATTACTAGTGGTTTGCACAATTTTTCTTGGACAGTTATTTGACCCTTCTCAAGATCAATTTTCTCGTCAGGAATATAGAAATAATGAAATCTGCCTTGCAAAGTTGCCGTAGGGATTAGAAATAAAAAGCATCATTACATAGTGGGCCCTCTGTAAATGATAACTATTAGTATGTGCTATTTTGGTTCACAGCAAATTTCCGCAGGGAGAAACACACTTTTTAGAATCCAAGGAGATAATTTTAGTCCCTTTAAAAGGCATTTTTCTGCTAAGTTATGCAGGTTGTTTTCTTAGTAACAGAATCAGTGAATATCAATTATATTTATTACATCTTTATTTTGCCATTACCCTAGCCCTGAGCTCACACTGCACGGGAGCCTCAAGGACGTTTATTATTATTACTTTGAGGAATCAATGAATAATTGATAACAATGAAACACTTTGCCTTTGTGTAATATTTTTCATTAATGGATTTTGAAGGGTTAACATGTTTACCTTTTTGCTTCTTGTATTTCTCATTCCAGCTTAAATTCACCAGCAGGATTATAAAAATCAGTAAGACTTTAAGAATTACTCCAAGGACTCCTACATTATCAAGAATACCCTTACGATGGGGCTGGGGATTTAGCTCAGCGGCATAGACCCTGCCTGGCAAGGTCGTGAGTTTGATTCCCGGTACCTGAAAAAAAATTTTAAAAAATAAAAAATACCTTTACGATGATGTTTCTGCAGATTGTGGCTGAGCCCCATGTGGACCTTTACACATGCCCACCAGGCAGTCTCAGGGGTGAATACTGACGTGCAAAGGCTGGGAGAAGAAAATTAATGTGAGCAGAACCACACAGCTGAGTCTAATATATACCATCTAGTCACTGTCATCTCCTAGGTTCCGAACTCTAACTTGCATTTACTTTCATCCTGTTGAGTATCATCATCTAGTAAGGAAATAGAAGATTTAAAAGATTAAGTCGCACACAACAAGTTATGGAAAATGAGATTAGAAGATGATGTCAGGATCTAAACGCTAATACTAAAAGCACAACAAAAGCTGCAATCGCTGGGCACCGCAGCACATGCCTGCAATCTGAGCACTCTGGGAAGATGAGGCAGGAGGACCACAAGTTAGAGGCCAGCCTGGGCGATTTAGTGATATCTGTGTCAAAAATTTAAAAATAAATAAAAAGAGGGGCTGGGGATTTAGCTCAGCGGCAAAAGCGCCTGCCTGGCAAGCGCAAGGTCATGAGTTCGGTTCCTGGTACCGGAGAAAAACCAAAAAATAAAAAAATAAAAAATAAATAAATAAAAATAAATAAATAAAAAGAGCTGGGACTACAGCTCAGTGTAAAAAGGCCTCAGGTTCAATCTCCTGTACCACAAAAAAGAAACAAGGAAAATACTACCACGATCAACCAACACTAACATATACTATCTATTTACAAATCTATAGGCTATAGTCTAGCAAAGCTGAGTGCAATGGTTGATGCATTGTGTCAACTTGAGAAGTCTAGAAGCTTAACTAAGTAAGGCAGTTCTACATTCCGGGGTGTAGGGGACGTGCCTTTACTGCTCTAGGATGTTGTTCATTGTGTCAATTTGAAAAGTTTATCGGGGCGTAATGGTGCACACCTGTAATCCCAGCACTTGGGAGGCTGAGGCAGGAGGATTGTTGTGATTTTGAGACCCTCTTGGGTTACACAATGAGATCAAGGCCAGCCAAAACTGCACAGCGGGACCCTGACTCAAAAAGGAAAAAAAAAAAAAAAAAGAGAGAGAGAAAGTTTAGAAATGTAACTAAGTGACTCAGCAGGGGGCCAGGGTCCTTACTTTGTAAACGTCCTCATCGGGGACAAGAGGAGGACATGGAGATGGTGTGAGAGCTATATGCACCTGAGAGGTGGTAGCCTGGGTACAATATAAGGGACAAAAACAGGCTTGCTCTTCCCCTTTTGCTCTTGTTGCTTTGCTGTCTTCTGCCACCTGTGCCACACCACCCTGCCTTGGAGCCAGCTGAGTATGGACTGAAAGTTCCACAAACTGTGAGCTAAATAAATCTTTCCTCCCTTAATTTGGAGTGTTGGATATTTTGTCTCAGCAACTAGAGAAAAGTAACCAAAACACTGAGGTCGAAACTGCGATTTCTCTGATATTAAAGGTGACATTCTCAGTAACACCCACTCTCACATAAGTGTGAATATTTCAAGCCCTTTTAACATTCCAAGCCAGGTAGTTTTTGCAAGGACCTTTCAGCTGCCCTTACACTAGGTCTCAGCCACTCCAGGCTCTCCAGGGCAGTGCCGTCTGGATTCTTCCCTTCTGTCGGATTACGCCACACCAGATAAAACTCAAGAAAACCTTCTAAGTGTCTGCTTTACTTTACAAAAATAAGCACCGAGTCAAACAACCTGACACAGGCTTATAAATAACAAAACCACAAACTCAAAATTTGTAACACAATGGACACAACTCAAAGTCATTGACACCAGATAATCATGCCTGAATATGAAGACGAATCACAGCTTTGCAAAAGCATCACTCTTTCCAGTTGATGAGTGTCTGCAATAGTTATTATCTCTATTATTTTATTATTAAGCCCGAAGAAATACTTGGCTAGTAGTTTCCTATATCACCCTCCTCTGACCACCAACATAAATCCTATGACAGCTCTGCTTTTACTTATCCCCATTCTAAAATGAGGAAAAACAGGTCCACTGATGATTAGAACCAAATTTCTTTTTCCTCTGAAAAAAAGCAGTTCTTCTAAGCAACATAAAGATCATAAACAAAGACGAATGCTATTAAAGTACTGGCATACGGATGAGCAAGTCACAGAAAGCGCTTTTCTGCCCCGTTAGAGATGACCTGAAGAGCAAGAACTGTAGCTCAAAGACTATGACTGAGAAATTATGTGCTCATGAGGTAATCAGTAATAAGTTAAATAACCATGCTTCTAATATAAGCAGCTGCTTTGTGATTCAGCAGTCTGAGAATCAATGAGCCTTGTGTGGAAATGTTCTATAAACAAGACCAAAAGCCTGAGTTGTAAGTGTAAATAATTCAATGCAATTTTCCTAAAATATTGACGACCTTTGCAGCGTCCAGTTTCTTCCATGGTTCCTTTGAAAGATCTATGATTATTTAACTAGACATATTTTTACCAAAACACAAGAGAGTTTTATTTCTTTTTCACTTTGAAATACCCGGATCAGAAGTAGGTTTTGACCAGGCTTGGTGGCACATGCCTATAATCCCAGCACTCCAGACACTGAGGAAAACATCACAAGTTCCAGACTAGTCTGCAGTGCATAGTGAGACCCTGTCTCAAAAAGAAACAACAAAAAAGTAGACTTGGAAGGGAGATTTTATAAAGCAATAATATAGTACCTGCTTCTCTAAATATGTAAAGGATCCAACCACAACACTTGGTGTTCTAACAGTAACAGCGTCAGCAGCGAAAGCATTTCCTATTTTGTGGGCCTTCATGGTCTTTGTGAAAGGATAAAGGTTCATTATTTGATATAAAGATGTCAGATTTGCTAATATTAATATTATTTTGCCTAAGCTAACACCTCCACAGACTGAAATAAAATTTTATTGTGCAAATCACATTGTACCACATAAAACAAGGCAAAGATCACATTACTATTTCAATCTTCCATTTCTAAAGCCATATTTGCATCTTTCCTTTCATTACAGAAAAAGGCATAATTCTGTATCATGTGAAGGGGGGTGTTGAGAAGGAAATGAGTCAATAAAATCATAAAATAAATTTTATTTTCCTGTTTATTTCTAAATTTCATGAAGTAGCCACTCCCCTTTAGGTCAAAGTCAAGCAGAAAGATAATTTTCTATCTCTAATGCCCATTGTAGGGAATTAGATTAGTAAGTGCGTCGGCACTATCAAAATTGCTACCTTATTAAGGCAGGCTATGATATTTTCACACACTAATTACTAAAATGCATTTCAGGAAATTTTACCCATATCTCTAACAGCACGTATTAGGGGAGATTTATGATACAATATTTTATACTTTAATGTGATTACCAGATGCTTTCATCTACCCTTGTGGGTCTCATTCACACACTCCCAAAGATTTCAAAATAATGCAGTTAGGTGAGGGTCCACAAAACCACAGCACATGACACACAAGCCCCCTGAAGCAAGAACAAACACGTAAGACATCTCAGCCGCTATCTGCTGGGGCTGGGCAAGAAGAAAGAATGAAGACCTACTCACAGTCATCTAACTATTTAAAACGTATCAATTAAAATTAGGTACTGAATTATAACTATTAATAATTCTAGTATTCAGTGTCCATATAATTGCCCAAATACACGACTGAAAGCACTGAAACATTTACATATACGCCTGTTATGGTTGATACATTGTGTCAACTTGGGGAGTCTAGAGGTTTGGCTAAGTGACTCAGCAGGAAGCCAGGGTGCTTACTTTGTATACATCCTGAGCCTGTGGAAGAGGAGGGCAAAGACTATGTGAGAGCTACATGCCCCTTAAGTGGGGGTAGCCTGTTTACAATGTAAGGCAGGGAAAGAAGCTGCTTGGCTCCATTCTGCCCTTTTGCTCTGGCTGCTTTGCTGTTCAGCTGCCATTCCCCCCTTTGCTCTTGTTGCTTTGTTATCTTCTGCCTGGGAGCCAGCCACATATGGACTGAAACCTCCACAAATTGTAAGCTAAATAAACCTTTCCTGTCTTCATTTTGGGTGTTCGGTATTTTGTCTCAGCAACGAGAGAAAAGTAACCAAGACAATGCCCCAACAGAACTTACTGTGAAGCTGGAAATGCTTTGTCTATGTTATATAGAACTTTGGCCACTAGTGACATGCACTTACAGAGCACGTGAAATGTGGCTAGTACAACTGAGGAAATAAACCTTAATGTGATTTATTTTAGTACATTTTTTTTTTCTTTTTTGAGACAGGGTCTCCCTTTGCATTTCAGGCTGGCCTTGATCTCACTTCATAGCCCAGGCTGGTTTCAAACACGCAGCAATCCTCCTGCCTCAGCCTCCCAAGTGCTGGAATTATAGGCATGTGCTACCATGCCCGGCTTTATTTTAGTAAATGTTGATAGCCACTTGTATCTACCTCCATTATCAACATTGTACTAATTCATGAGAATCTCTGAAAACATGTATTGGAACAAGAAGATATCAAGAAAAATGAACATCTATATTTTTCTGGGGAAGTCATTCTATTATACAAGGTCTTTCACCCTCATGGTAACAGAGGAAGACTTGAAATATCAACTGATTTGTCTTTTAACCACAAAAGAACCTTTCGTAGGCCTGCACACTCTGAAATAGTATTCGTGTGGAGCAGCAGCAGCAGCCCTACTCACAAACACTACATTTAGAATCACCTTTCCTTTCAAGACATAGGACCAAAGATATGGAGAAGTCTTATTCTGGAGCCCAAACAGTGTTAAACAGGAGATCGAATGCTTTGGATTTGTGCTACACCAAAAGTAAAAGAGGTGCCTCTGCACTTCTTAATTATGGTATTTGTGGGGTGAGGAGGGAAGAGCAGAGAGAGAGAATCAAAAAATGTGGGACTCCAAGGGGGCCCCTTTGCTTAAGGAGTACTGCAGCACCCCTGCAAAACAAAAAAATTGGAAATTTTTGCTTAATAATTATATATTAGCTAAAGAAGCTATTTTTACTCAGAATAAAACAGAAAAATATATTTCATAGACAACTAGAAATATTCCCAATGCAAAAAGCAGCCTGAAAAAACTAATTTTCATGCCACAGTTATGTACCCATTATTCTGGTACATATACACAATATAAATCATCTCCTGCATGTGATTACACATGAGCATAATTTGAAAAGCAAATAACATAAGGTATAAAGAAATACCAGTACAAAGGAAGCCTGTAGAAAGAAAGTGGAGAAAATCATCCATCAGAACTTCAGGAGGTCAGATCATAGAACCAAAATTGCCCCTTAAATTTTAGGGTTGTCCACTCACTTGGGTCCAGTTTTGGGAGCTGGACTATGTCACAGATACAGATATTTATATGTGGTTTCTTTGGTCAGTTTCACTAGACATTAGTAAAACCAAATGTCTCCATTCAATCCCTTTATTGTTCTCTTGTCCAAAATACCTGTATTGTGCAGGAAGTTGAAATAAGTCTGATCCATGGTTGGCAGCAGCTAAAACTTTCTTAGCCTTGGTCCTGAATGATGGTGACCTGTACTCAGAGAGGAAGAACAAGGAAAGAGGAGCCATCACTCATTTAGGAATGTTCCTTCTTCCTTCTTTCCCTCCCTCTCTTCCTTCCTTCTCCCTCAGAGGATTTTCAGAATACTTGTGTAGGAAATGAGAGAACATAGTAAGATCAAGATGTCTGTGGTTATATCCTAATTCTACCATCGCCAGTGAACTTCCTGGATCCACCCTCTCTGAAGATTGCACTATCAGCTGCCCTTCACACCAATGGCATAAAAAAAAAAAAAAAAAAACCTGTCCATAGAAACAATGGCAGAAAACTTCTTAATATAGGAAAGAAATAAACATACAGACAAGTGAGGCATTTAGAACACCAAATAGCCACGATGGAAAAAGAACCTCTCCATGTCACATTATACCCACAATTTCAGAAGTCCATTAGAGGGACAAGTTGTAAAAGTTGTTAGATTTTGTGTTCTTTAGAAAAGCCTGCTTACGAACTTGACCTTTGGCTGCTCTTAAGAAACTTGACTGTTAAACAGTTCCTTATACTAATATAAAACTTTCTTTAAATGATAAAAGATCTCACTGTGCCTAAATTGTTAGTGCAACTCTTGTGACTTACACTGAATATCTGCTTTTCTTCTAGGATATGTGCTAGTCAGAGTGTGTCTTCATGAACAGCTCCCGCGTTTGTCTTTGATGAGCTTCCTTGATTGCCACTTCACACACTGTCACAAGATATTACTGGAAAAATTAAATACATCTACTGTTCATCCAATGAGAGAGGACTCGGAAGCTCTCACCAGAGACAGTTTTCACTAGACTATGTCCACGGTTCATTATCTTTTCCCTATTTTTATTTGTAGCTTTTCATTGTAATAAATTTTGGCCATGAATACAACTATCTGCTGAGTCCTGAGAGTCATTTTAGTAAATAATTCAGCATAGTAACAGTCTTGAGGGTCCTCAACATGAATCCCTTTGAACTAGTTGGGATAGTGTGATACAGAGAAAAAATAAATACTGGCCAAGATCTCCAAGCATAATTGCTATAAAAGCAATTATGGGTTTAATCAAAGCAATTCTCCCATTGAAATAAATAGAAATGCCAGATTTAGTCATAAAACTCCCATATTTAAAGCAAACTCTGTCAATATGTAGGTAAGTGTCCTTGTGCAAATAACTGAACATCTCGGAGCTCTGTTTCTTTGTAACACTGGAAGAACAATGCCTACTTCCCAGAATTATTATGATGTCTACTTGGAACAACATAGATATAAATAGCCCTGGGACAGCTCCTAACATGAATAATCATGCAATAAATACACAGCTATTAATACTAAGACCTTGGAACATTTCTATTCAACAAAGTATATCTATTAAAGCACCCAATAACTTCTTTATTTTGGTAAAATATGAAATATTTGTCAGTTTTACTAATTACTCTAACTCCCAACACACATATTGCTGAGCTTCAAAAATAAATACATATTTTAAAAACAAACAAAACCAACTATTTTCCTGCCAGTCTGTATAATTATAAGCCAAATAACAATCAACAAACCTGGTAGATTTTGTTCAGGTGCCAGCTCCATGGCTCTCACAAAATGAGACTATAGCATTTTATTAATCATAGGACAGCTCTAAATTCACTCCCCACCTGACAGTTTTAAACACGCAGTCAAACGGTGAGTTAATTAAGTGACAGTGTCCACGTTACTCAGGAAGATGAAGCAATAAACTGCTTCTGTGGCAGATTAAATGCCAGAATAAAATTGAGGTGTCTGTGATAAACCACTGGAGAATTGCTGGCTACTCTTTGCTCTTCTAGACTCTGGACTGCAGCCCCGGAGACTGTGAACTCTTGAAGATCCAGCAAGTACTGAAGTACTTTCAAGGTGTGGGATATTCAAGTTGAAAGTCAAAAGTGTTAACATCTAATCAGTCTGAATAGTCTACATTTTAATGACCATCTAACTCTGAAATGAACACTCCAAAATATGTGTTTCATCTGACAAATGAGATGATTTGGATGAGCGGGGTCATATTCTCAAGGGTCCACACTGCTAATAAGGAGTTTGACAGAGGCATTTCAGATTCTTCAGAAAATAAAGAAGAGGTTGAACAACTGCACCCTACTCTGTCCACGACCACCAAATTCTGGCAGCACCTGAGTAGTACAATTTTAAAGTGAGAACCAGGGTTCACAGTATAACTAGGCATAAGGAAGCAGTCAGTGCTAATAAATTGACCAGGAGAATGTACATCACCCAGGCAGAGAAGAAAATGCCAGGCCATGAGCCTATGAAGGATAGATTATTGCTATGTGCTGATGAGAGTGGTGACCTCACTCACATTAGTTTATCACTCTGAGACCCCTAGAGTGTTTGGAAAACATAAAGCCATGAAGAAAGGTCTGGGGGTCATGTGGAGATTTAACACAGAAGTCTGGGCAGCCAGAGTACTTTTTCTTGAGTGTATCAGGGAGACTTTCTCTCCTACAGTTAAGAAATACCTAGAAGACAGAGGTTTACCACTTAAGGCTCCCCTCATCATGGTCAATGCTCCTGCTCACCTATGAGATTTGGAAGAAGAATTGGCTGAAGAATTCTTATTGCTGTCAGTTGAGTTCCTCCCACCTAAAACAGCTCCTCTACAGCAGCCTATGCACCAGCAGGTCATAAAAAAACTTTAAGAAGCTGTACACCAAGCGACTGCTCCTGAAGTGCTTCCAGATGCTCCCAGATACAGATTTAACCATTAAAGAGTTCTGGAAGAAACATGACAGCATCCTTTCCTACATGGGGTCAATGGAGAAATCCTGGGCCATTGTCTTTTTAAGGACACTGAGATCTGCCTAGAAGGAAGTATGGCCTAAAATTATACAGGAGAGAGACTTTGAAGGCTGTGTAGAGGAGTCTGAGCCTTTGATCTGCCGTTTGATTGATGACACTGTCACTACAGCAGAGTCCATATGCTTGCTCATAGACAGTGGTGATGCTGAGGAACTGGAGGAGGAACGCTCAGAGGAGCTGACTACAGAGGGACTTCAGGAACTTCTGGCTCAGCCACAGAGGATGGCAGCCGAGGAGCTTTCTAAAGAGGAGGGGAGTATCAACAACCAGAGCAGCAAAGTTCTTCTCTGTAATAAAGGAAACCCTGAAAAATGGACAAAACTACAACCATTTGTAGAGAAGACCCACCCAGATAAAGAAAAAGCCAATTATTGCGTTCCCTTGCTTAATGAATGTCATGTCATACTACAGCACAGTGTTAAAGAAAAGACAGAAATAGACAACCTTAGACCAGTTTTTAGTTCTGAAAATGTTGAGACTTGGTGAGTCAGAAGCAGGTTCTAGTGGGCTACAGACCTTACCAAGGAGAGAAAGGTGACTCTCCCTCTAAATAGTAACCAGGTTTCCCTTCATCCTCCCTTCCTGCAAGCCAAAAATGTCAACTGTAATGGTGAGTACAGTATGAAATTGTTTTTGGTAAATCAGACACATTTTATAACTTTTTGGTGAATACACCAGGAAAATTATTGGTTTTTCTGATAAATTATGTACATTATACAACCCTTTTTATTATGAAAAGGTTAGTCAAGGGGTACTTTGGGAGGTTTGGTACATTATGGCTACTGCTATTACTTCTTATAAGAAAAATAGTCTTTACTTACAACCAACTTGACTTACAACCAACCCTTGAGAATGAATTGAGTTTGTAAGTCAAGGGTCCACTGTACTTAGAAGAAGAAATCAAAGAAAAAAAGAGGTACCTGACCTGAAAACAACCTTCCTTTACTTGGAAGTGCTAGTGTCTTCAAAAGATAAAACGTAAAGACATACATGTTCTTGAATCCACACAAAAACATAGACTATTTAAAATATTTATATTGATAACCTCTCTAAAGGTGAACAGGAAAAGAAGAGCTAAAGCCGGAGAGCTATTTTGTCTAGATTTTAATGCTATTTGAATGTCTTGTTTGATAAAGTATTATTATATTATTGTAGTAATTTAATGACTAAAGAGAAAATAAAATTTCTTTTATACATTTGTAGCACATATAGCTTAGTATAGTCTGACCAAGAATTGTCAAGATTTTAAAACAAAATTTTTTAACAATAAGTCACAAGGTTTCCATTGCCACTTTCAACTTTATTACTAATCTGCTTAGCTAAATCCTTCCCTAAAGTCTTAACCATGCATGTGGATGATAGATGGGTGGAATCCACAATTTTCATTCACAAATATTAAGCAGTGAAGTCTCTCCCCTCTTCTTATCTCTTATTACCACACCGGCAATTCCTAGTACACACTATATGTATATAGGTGGATAGTGTATTACAATAGTAATCAAAATGTGTTTATCACATTTTAGTGCAGATAAGCCTTTCTGTGTAAACTTTACAATATTCTGTATTATTATAGCCATCAGCGGAGAAAAACACCATTCAAAGTAATTAACTATTTTCCTCAAAATCATTGAGCTAATAAACAACACAATTGCATCTTGCATTTAGTTCCTTGGGCTCAGAATCTCATATTGTATTAATCCTTTCTCCCCCACTTAGTACTAGGATTGAACCCAAGGCCTTCACACTGAGCTACATTCCAAGCCCTTTTGATTTTGAGACAGGGTCTTGATAAATCACTGAACTGCCTTGGCTGGGCTTGAACCTTTTACCCTCGCTCATCTCCCAAAGTGCTAGGATTACAGGTGTGTGCAATCATGCCCACCTAAGAATTTCATAAAGAGACACAACCATTAGGTTCCTAAAGTTCCCGCAAGTTAAAGTCAAAATGCATGAGTTATTCAAGAAGCTCACACGATAAGCACATGTAACGATCAGACCGTGGTTTTAGCCAGTTGGTATACCAGCAATTGGAATGAAAATCTGACACTGTGAGCGGAATCTATAAATATTGTCTTAAAAACTCAAATCCAAAACTAACCCAACTTGGACTGATAAAGTCAGTATGCAATTAAGGAAAATACAAGCTTTTTTTTTTACTCACTCCATAAACATTTGCTTAAGTCCTGTGTATGTAATTCAACCACGGCCTTTGACATTAGTGATACAATACGGATTGAACATAGCCCATGGCCTCAAAAAGTTAACAGTCCAGTGAAGGAGGCTGTCATAAATAGCTTAATTGCCAACCAGCCAATAGCAGCCCATATAGGAATCAATAAGCATTTGTGAATATGTCAGATAAAGGTGTGTGCTGTTGGAGAGTAGGAAGGATCAGGAGATCTTCTATGCTAGTGCTTCCCAGGTAGGTTCATAGTGTCAAGCCAAGATTTGCTTCATAGTTACTGCTTCTTTCCTAGACCCATTCTTCAACTATTCTCTGTAATCCGTCACCTTGATCTCCAATTTCTAGCTTTCACTCTGACTGCTAAGATCCAGGTAAATAATTTTGATTACTTTTTAAGATGTAATGTGGTTTCAATTAGGAAATCCTGAAGAAAGGGATAGAGTGGGAGAGGGAGGTTCTTGACTCTTGCCCCTTAGCACACCAATCCCATTGGAATTTTTAGTCTAGTACGGGGACACATAAGTTATTTCTATTAAGGTAGCACTCCCACCTGGAGTGAGCCATGTGTGAAACACTAGCAACTTCTGTGCTCATGGAAAATTTTAAAAATTACCTTTATGTTGCATTCTACAGGCAAGCAAAGTAATCACCAAAACCTGTGCTAAAGAATTCAGGATCCACCTTCAGAGTCCAAGCAAATGTAAGATAAAGTACATCTTTTCAAAACTGCATCTATAACTTGCGGGTAGCTTCTTGGCACCTCCGGTTGAGCCAGGCAGACAAAATATGTTTTTATAGCTCTTCTCTCCTCCATGCAAAAGCCCACTGAAAGGAATACAGACAAAATAAGCAAACCAGGACAAAAAAACACACTGGGAGAATTATTTCAACAGATAACAGACATCAGCAAAACTGGAAGGATGATAAGAAGCAGAGAAAGTTAAAAATCTAAGCATCAGAAAGCAGATTCATGATACATAAAAAGCCTAAGATTATGTGGCCCAATATATTTGAAAGAAAGGCAAGTGTTATATCCCAAAAGGAGCAGGAGGGTGTGTGTGTGTGTGTGTGTGTGTGTGTGTGTATGAAAAGTCTGTGTAAAATAGCAAGCAAATGATCACCCTGCCTGCTCCTTGCAATAAGCTTATACTGCACCCACAATCCCTAGTGAACTAGACTATATAAGAGCTTCTCCAGAGGAATTAAATGATTTAGGGAAAACATATATAGCTATTGACATTTAGGGTTTCTATGGTAACATACCTAGTGCTTGCCTATTAGCCTACAGTGAGTCCCACAGCAACAAACCTTTCCCATACACATCAACCATTCTGTCAACTATTTAGTAGTTTACTTTACGTATGAATTAAGAGTCGAGCAGTCTCAGATATTTGAGTAAAAGCTTTAATATTGAAGAGAAAGACCACAGAAACTAAACAGGAAAAATAATTCAAAGAAACAGTAATAACACAGAGAACAAAATGGAAAGACTATAATTAATATCTCTGAAGAAGTTAGAAATTGTCTGCTTCTATACAATAGAAAAAGAATATTGTGTTTCCAAAGTAAACCTCAGAAAATAGGAGAACTTTCAGGAGAAAAAAATATGAATAAAATTTAATTGAGATATAAGGAGATAAAACTGAGAAACTTCTCAGGAAACAAAGACAAATAGAAGAAGAAATATTAGTAAGGAAATTTTAAAAATCAGCCCAGCACTTCAACCTCCAACCTTCCAAGAAAGAACTGCAAGAAATTATCAAGGAATTAATACAAGAAGATTGCTGCAAAGTGATTATCTTAGTTACTGAGATAAAATACACAATACCCAGAAGTTAAGGGAGGAAAAGTTTATTTAGCTCACAGTTTGTGGAGGTTTCAGTCATAGTTGGCCCGCTCCAAGGCAGGGTGGCTTAGCAGGGGGCATCACAGAGGAGAAATGGAGCAGCAGGCAGGAAGGAGCAAAGCAGAGTAGTGCATAAATAAGCATCAAGCAACCACACCAGCCCTCTTTCTGCCCCTTTTATCGTATCCAGGCAGCACACCTTAGGATGGGTAGCACTCACACCCAGAGTGGGGCCTCCCTATTATCCACACTCAGAATGATGCCAAACCAACCAGGGACCTAATTCAGTAATCACATACCCTCAGTCCCAGCATCACACATTCTAGATCCAGTCACCTCTGAAAGCCCTACCTATGACCACATGAGACTTTGGCAGGACATCTAGATACAAGCCCTAACAGTGGTAAACATAGAGCTCACAGCAAAGCACATCCCCTAAAACTTCAGTACAATGGAAATTAATTTTCCAAAAAAGTTTGTAAAATCACAAAGCAAATCATAAACAAGAGATCACTAATTGTGATAGATTAAGACTTTTAGACAGCAAGTAACACTAGAAGATAAAGGTTACCAGCATTTTCAAAGTTCCAGTAAATCATATCCAAGGTAGATTTCCAGCCAAATATTAATAAGAATAGGGTTGACTAAACATATTTTCATGATATGACTAAATATATCGTGTTTTCAAAATGACCTTTTTGAAAATCACTTGACTATGGAAGAATATCCTGAAAAAGAATATGTGAAATGCAGAAGAAGGGAAACAAATACAAGAGAGACAGACAAAAATTTTTAGGGTGTTGCAAATGGAAGCTGCAGAATGCTAATTAGTCCTTAGGCGTAGAGATTTCCAAGTCTTCATGGAAACTAAGAAAAAAAAAGTTCAGGAGAAAAAATGGAACTGGTATGTCATTTGACATCGCTGACCATATTTGTCTGGATTTCACATCCTTACTTGATGTTTGAAGGAAGAATGAGTGATAGGTACACATGAAACTAAACAAATGGGGAACCAACATAATTATGTTATATAAATATAAAAATTGCTCTATGAAATGGCTTAGCTGAGGATAATGCCTACATTTTAAAATTCAAACAACATAGCAACATAGAAATCAGAAGAATAACAGATCAAACTTTGAAATGACTAAAAAAAAATTCAGTCTCTAGGAGGAATGCTTAGGTGTGAGGAACATATGCGTGTGAGCTACTTGGTTTTTGGTCACACCCTGTAGGTTTAATTGATTTTCTAAACTCATTTTAGTAAAATAATTATGAAAACCTCAGACATATTTTTATAATTCACATTATAGCCACAATAATATTGATGCATGTGAGTGCTGCATAGCTTGGCTTATCTTCTTTAGAAGATACTGGTCTATACCTGGTCCCATTTATTACAGCCACATTTTCCTAAGTCTTTGAATAACTGACAATTTTGGATTATTTAATGGTTTATTGTAATGCAGCTAGTAACAATAGTTTCTTTAAAATGTGAAAAATCTAGTATAAATGGCTCAAAGGCCAGGCCAAGAGGGGAAGCGTAGGCACAGTGGAATGCTGTCCATAGCAGATTTCTGCCAGTCAAGACACGAGAAATCATAGCATCAACTGTATAAAAATACACTAAATCTCCTTACCTGACTATTGGGTTACACGATGTTTTTTAGTGTTGACCTAGGTGCCTCCCATCTTCTGTTATGCCGGAAGGTACTGAAATGAGTAAGATTTATTTGTCAACCTTCAAGATGACATTTAAGATAGCCTGAAGGGGAGAGCTGCAGTAATGAAATTAGTAAGGGATAAAATTCCAAGAAGAAAAACTAACATTCTTAAAGATGTAGTTGTTACAGAGTAAGCCTGACTGCAAATGTCACTTTTTGTTGATGTGTCATTGTAGTTGGGGTTTACAAGGGAAGGTATTTAATATAAGACACCTAATTTATAGGATTGCTTTATAATATTCACCCTGAAAGTCAAAGGCAGAACAGTGCCAGAAAGCTGTCCAATCACTACAGCCTCAAAGAATCCAGCTGAGTGTCTACATCCCATTGCAATGTGCTTCACGAGTCCAGCTGAAGACTTGGAGCCCATGACAATGTCTCATGCAAGTCTATATTACAGATCTACACTGGGAAGGCCCAACGGTCAGTGGTGGAAGCTGGAAAGTCTACACCAGTGGGATGAAGGTTCTGGGCCAGCAGGCTGAGGGATCTGCACTGGAGCCCGGATGCGATGCTTAAAGTAAGGACCAGGCTATCCCAGAGAGGACCACAGCCATCCTCAGTGACAGCAAGGACCTGAGCTCCTCCAATGATGAAAACAGCTGAGTTCATATCAGGAAAGCCAGCACAACAAGCTTCTCCAGGAGAATCCACAGCACCATCTTCCCCTTCAGTTCTGCTCTTATGCTATTTGCAATAATCCTCAGGTGGGCCCTCCACACATAGAACCATGCTGATTCAATGCTAACCAGGTGTTGAGTTGGCCCTTAGTTAGTTCACTACAGTTATTCTTAGTTCATAGAAAAAAAATATTTTGGTGTAATTTTGAACAGAACTGTTTTTAAGCAACCCAGCAATGTCACATGTTTTGGGTGCGTGTAAACATTTTAACAATGGTATCACCCAGGCATTCTGGTCTTTCTTTTACTCTCAGAAGTATACTATTTTCAGTGACTCCCACGGTCACCCTTCCTAGAGCTACATTTTCCTAGGAAAAGTCATAGATGAGCTTGTCCTCATAGTTGCCAATACTGTCATATAGGAAGATGACTCCTAAATATGTGTTTGATGCCACTTCTCTGCTGAGAGTTGCCAAATGTGTAATTCAGTTTTAAAGAAGTCTTCTTGTAGTTCAAGAGAAGAGGATAATAGCTACACACAAAAAAAAGACCCACGAACTTCAATCTAAATAGTATGCTGAATCTCATTTGACCACAAACCAATTCAAAAAATTCTATTATCTAGGACCTCCTGCCAGAAATCAGATCTACACTTTGGAATGAAGAGCGTTTATCTTTGTAAAACAGGAGCAGAACCATGCTCTGCCCTGCTGGCCTCCAGAGAACTCAAGGTGAATATTTTACTTTCTATATTTTAGACATCTCAGGGTTGCATTCAAGAAAAGCACAAGATTGTTTCAGAATAGGAACCCATTATTCAGATAGTAGACATTGTCATGGGGCCAGACTAAGAGTACTGCCTGAACACACAATTACCCTGATTACTGTGTAAGTATTTGAAAGGTAAGGATAGGCTGCAAAAGAATTATTCTGCTTCATAGTCAAACCAGCCCTGCAAAAACTGGAGGGTTAAGCCTACTTTTTTCATTTGCTTACAATTCACAGTCCTAGTAACACTCAATCAGATATGCAGTTACTCAAACTAGTGAGATCTCCAATTTATTCAAGGAAATTCTGCCTTTTTGCTTTTCTGGAAAGAACAGTTAATAAAACACAGTGCGGAGAGAACTGGTAGCCAAACTCAACCTTTCTACTGAAGGCAACTCTGCTCAGAGGGAGATGGAAGGTCACTGCTAGCATGGCACAGGTGACCCCTACCTTCTGGACAAGGGACCAGCACCAGGGGCAGGAGTCAGAATTATCCAGTAGCCACACATCTGTGTGCCAAAAAGCGGAGATGGCCATAGCAGAAAAACGAGCAATGTACCCATGACAAAAAGCAGCGGATCAGAAGCAAAGAGAGAGACCTCCATCAACCAGAGGAGTGCTCACCCTGGCATATCCCCTCAGGAAAGAGCACAGGCGAGAAAATACCAAAACTGTTCAAGTCCACGCATCAGGAACAGGCAACCAGGGAGCTATCACAGTAGGATAAGCTCTCAGCACCCTCGGATTTCCCTCCCAACTGAACGCAGAACTGGAAAACAGTAGAGTCAGACTAAAAGGGGGATCCCCAAAGAACAATCAAATGAACAATACTGAACAAGAAAATATTCTGATATTATTGAAATTTTAAAGTCTAACGAATAAGAAGTCAAGGCAAATAATCTTAGCGCTGGCCTCAGTGACTCCTTCCATGGCCAGAACGCAAGTGAGAAGGGAGTGTGCGGCGCCTACGGAAAGGAGGGTAGCGCTCTGACTCAGATAATAAACAAAAAGGGGAAATTAGAGCATCAGAATGTTTTTCTTAATTAAATCTTCTTCGGAACACCATCTATCTTAGTTGCTTTCTTGCTGCTGTGACAAAATACCCAAAGCCCACAAGTTAAAAGAAGAAAGGTTTATTTCACCTCACTGTTTGTAGAGGTTTCCGCCCTTAGTCAGCGGTTGGTTCCAAAGCAGGGCAGCAGGGAGCGGGGTGCGGCAGAGGGGAAGCAGCCCACAGTAGAGCAGGCACAAAGCAGCAGCCTGGCTTCTTCCTTTCCCCTTTAGTCCATCCAAGCTCCCATCCTACCGATTGGTGCCAACCACACCCAGGGTCGGGCTTCTCTCTACAGTAACCCATCACACACAACCATGCTAACCCAGTCATGGTCCGATCCGGTGACCACACACCCATGATCTAGCCGCCCCCACAAGCCCGCACCATGGGTACATGCGGCTTGGGTGGGGGGCATCTAGATATATATCATAAGACTAGGCCAAGGCAACCTTGGGAGAGCAACAAAACACCTTATCTTTTCGGTACTTGCATCCTTTGTATTTTCCTACCGTCTGGTGCTGGGAAATAGTAACCTTTTCTGCAGCATTTCTCAGAGAAGCAACCAGGTGTTACAAGTCACCCATAGCCTAGGTGTTACAAGTCATCCATAGCCTAGAAAACGAATGGGTGAAAGGGAAGGATGAAGATTTTCAAAATTATTAACACATGATGATTAATATGTTCTACATTTTCAAAAGAAATGTAAAAGTAAATTTATTTGTAGAGGACTGAATAAAAAAACCTTAATGTTGCTCATAAAAGACACAAAAGGGCTAAATAGTCTGAAAATTGAATGCTAGCCAAACTAAAAATCGCCCTCAGTATGCTATTCAACCTCATTCAGAACAACCTTGTGCAGACCAGACAGGCAGAACTTTAAAACAAGTCCTCTGCATCAAACTTTAATGAAATAGCATGGTACAAAATCCAACTGATGCAACACAAACAGTCAAACAAATACAATTAGATATGTAGAGTCCTCAGAGGACCTCTTTATCCTTACAAAATAAATAAATAAATTGATTTCTCATTCTATGCATGGTGAGTTTGTGTGCACTCTCTCGGAGTCTTTAGTTTTGGTGTGAGATTGGGATCGATTGTTCTAGTCGTTTCTTTCTATGAAGTTCTGCACTTTTTACCTGGTACTTTCTCATGATCCTTGCTTCTGCACCTGTTTTTCTCATTTTTACCTATCGCTACTTAGATCTGGCTATTCACTCTTTTTATCCATCAAATAATAAAGGCCAGCACAGTACGAACTTGTACTGAAGAGTTAAAGACACGAGAAGGTAACTGGACCACAGTACAGAACAGTAATCAAAACCAGGTGTGGTGGCACACACCTGTAATCTTAGCACTTGGGAGGCTGAGGCAGGAGGATCTCCATGAGTTCAAGGCCAGCCTGGGCTACATAAGTGAGTTTAAGGCCAGCCTATACTATATGGGGAGACCCTGTCTCAAACAAAAATGAAAAACAACACCAACAAAAACCAAACAAGCAAGCAAAAAAGAATAGTAATCAACGTGACCACAGTATCAAGCCACACTGTCTGAACATTCCATAGCCAGTTTCACCACAAAATCATGAATGACCAGGAATGATATTTTCTCTAAGTCTCAATTTATTACTCTTATTTTCAAGGACATCTCCTTTTCTTCACCTCTCAAAGCCTAATAGGTCCAGGTCTCCCCTTCACAGAAATGAGTCAAAACAATGTTACTTTATTAAATGTGACATTAGCTTTCAGATATACCTACACAAATCCCTTTGTAAAATAAGCCTTGTGGTGTTTTGCTGAATAAAATGGCTACCTACAAGGCATCTCCTCTCTTGGTGCAAGTAACAGAGCTTAGAAGTGAGTGTTCTTTTTCCTTGGGCCATATTGCATTCTCATTCAGTTTTCCCTCTCAACAATCAGGAATCACACTTTCAGCAGCAGTCAATTTCTAGCTCTGAAAAAGTAGTTCACAAGGTCAGTCTGGAAAGACCTTAAGTACTTGGGAAATGTTTGGTAGCCATAGAATCCATAAAAGAGGGGAAAAAATTAAGTTTTTTAAAATTTTCCCTATTTTGGGGGAGTGACAGGGATAGAGAGATATAAATATAGAAAAATAAAAGAGAAAAGCCCTAAGAAAAAGCCTAAAATTTTGGGAGGTTGTGAGAATCAATTACTGCAAGATTCACAGCAAATACATAGAATTGCAGGGGAAGAAACTGCACGCAGCCCCTACCCCGACGGAAGGCCACTGGGTGGATTATTTCTGGAGTGGTAAAGGCAAGCAGGCAGGGTCATTTGCAAGGACTTTTGCCTCATTGACTTTTGTTTCCTCCAGGGTCCTTTCTGGCTGATCTGTCATCTACGGTTCAGTAGGAGAGGAGTTATTTTCCCTTTTTCCCTTTTCGGCTCATGGCTCTTGGCTCTTTCAGAGAGCGTTTAGCTCAGACAACAGCTGGCTACTGTCAGTTCTGTGTAGGGTTATGAGATACAGCACTTTGGTGTTTATTTCAGAGATTTAAAAAAAAAAACCACTTGTGTTTGGCTTATACCTCTGCCTGTCCAGACCTCTGTGTTTACTCATTATAAAAAGAAACAAACAAACAAAGAGAGAGAGAGACAAGAGGCTCTCTATGACAATAAGAATACTCTTCAAAAGTTCAAAAGACAAACTACAGTGTTTGGGAAAGAAACATTAAGGTAAAACAAAGGCTAATGCAATGTGCACCCACCCACGCTCCTTGAGGGTCTAGTGTGCTGTAAGAGTGTCTAAGTGGAATCACGTCCCCTTTTCCCTGTGGGGTGGGCCCCCCACCTGTGCTTGGCTGGCTCACCAACCCTCCTTCCCAAGAACTGCCTGCAGTTGATTATTTCTTCCAGGTGGTCTATGTAATATTCCTTTAGAAGTTGCCCTTCAGGCAATATCTTTCCTTGCTTCTAATCTTTCACTACTTCTCTATCTACAGAAGCTTCTCAAGTGAAAAAACAAAACAAACCACAAAAGCCACTTGGAGACTGGACACACAAGGCTTCAGAACTAATTCTGCAACTCAAGCAACCAGATGAACAGGACATTGCCAAACCTACTTTCAGAGCTTCAACTTCCCCGTATTCAAATTCTTCATTTATTTAGGGCCTACCTGGCCTTTTCACGCAGGCACAGCAGAATTTACAAAAAGTACATTTTTGAAAGCAGAGAAATTAAAAATCAGATGAGAAAAAATCATTGACCACCCTCTACTATTCAAGAATTTCTGGTACAGGTCTCTTAGCTGAAAGTCAGTAAGATGAGAAAACCTGGGGGTGTGAAATGCATCTACCATCTACCATCAGAGAGCCTGAGTTCAATGCTCGATTCTGCCATTTGCTGGCTGAGTGATTTAAAGAGATCAGGTTCTCTGATTTTGTTTCTTCTTCTATAAAAAATATGAGTTATGTCCACCTTTGTAAAATGTCATAGAAATGTAATGCAATAAGTTGTACAGTGCTGTAATTCCAGGCATAGAATGAAGATTTAACAAATACTAGTTTTGTTCTATCAACCAATTATAATTTCACGAGAATTCCAGGTCCAAAAGGTAGGCTTAAGACTCAGCTGGATACGTTGAACATTTTTTTAAGTGACCTTTAAAGCTATGTACTTCAATTTTATATAACACTTTACAGACCATGGCAACCTGCTTTCTATCAGGAAATCAGAAGCACCCAAATGGACCCAAAAACACACAAAAGGAATCTCTGACACAGCCTGTGCTGCTGTGTACTCTTTCCTGATCCCGCAGAAAGCTCTATTTCAGGGGACCCTGGTGTGGTTGACAAATTTTTGTAATATCGTGGTAATAGTGAATAGGACCCTCTCCTATGCATTTTGCCTTTATTTTCTCAATTTCTTCCTTAGAAGTCAGGGACATTTGAGAGAAGACTTTTTGTTGAAATTTTCACTGAAAAATGGCAATTGTGGTCAAAGCTACAGAATCAGAACTGAAAGAACGAAATTGTTTCCTAGTGTCCTTTTAACTTTTCGCAGAGGACAAGTTTTCCAAAGCCTGGGACTTGGTAAGTTTTAAAATTTTTATTGTTTAGCAAATACACACTGCCCTCTGTTGGAAAAAGTGGCATACTTCCACTCTGCTGGAAGTGCAGAAAAGATCCTTCCAATGACCAACTGCGACATGCTGGTAAAACTGCTGGAAAATGGGAACTGTCCTGACTAAAACGTGGAAGAAACCGTGCTTTCCTGATCAGGTCAAAAAGGGAGAAATGAAACTCAAGAAACTTACAAAAAAAAAAAAAAAAGCCCCAAAGCCTATGCCAGATGCAATCCTTGAGACATTTCTTTTTCTTTTTTTTATTTTAAAGAAATACATTTTGTTAGAACAGAAAGCTTTAGTGTAAAACATTTTGTTTGTAGTATTAACCCTCATTTTGATTGTGAAAACTTGATAAGGCAGATCAAAGGGTAAATTTCTACTTGAAAAAGGACTGGGATTATTCTGCTTGGTTCCTGACTTTGAAGGAATAAAATGCCTCTAATTAGAGCGCACAGTCAAGGAATGAGACGGCTTCTATTTCTATAATGCTGTCTAATGCTGCCACTCTAGTGCCTCAAGTATTACAACTTAAAAATCACAGGAAGCTCTCGGTTCCTATCGGCGCTGTTAAGCAAAACCAAATAGACCCAGAAATTCAGTTCCATCTTCTGGTTCTCACCAACTTCACAGAGGAGGTAGAAACACGCTTTGAAATGTAAAGAAATAATTTGAAGACGTTCAGCCAAATAATAAAGGAACAACAGTAACATATAAGCTAAAGAGCGATGGCCTTTGATAAGCGGACAAGATAAAAAATGAGATAGAGTAGAAGGCATACAAATGTTCCTCAGATCTTCAAAGAAGCTGATGTGGAATCTTGAATTAAAATACAAAAGAATCTCTGCGGAGAATGAATGTGCACCAATGTTAAAATCCTTAGTGAGCAATCTGACTGCAGTCCTAGACTCAATTTTAAACTAAATTCACAGCATGCTTTTTATTATACTGTATATATAATGGTGATGTGGATGTCTCCTCAGTTTGTTCAGTTGCTTTTACTCCAGGAGGAGCAAGCCAGACTTCCAAATTAGAGAACAGACTTTAACAATGTGATGCATTTGTAGCCACTGAATTATAGCACCTTTTAGTAATTCCAAACAAAATAAATCCACCAGGAAGTCTTAGCTAACAACTAGACTCGGGGATCCATTTACATAAAAAGAATATAATCTGATAATTCATCTTACAAACAGATCTATAATAGCAGCACCTGCTCAACAGATAACTAGAGTATTCTAATAAATAGCAGTGTTGGTCCCAGGAAGGAGCTGAACAAATTGATGACGTTAGACCCTGTTCTAGAAAGCCTGCTCCAGGCTGGGAGTGGGCAGACCATTACCAAGACAAAGAAGACATGGGCTCATCCAGGTGCACCAACATTATTCTTCCCAAATTAACTAATCAAATAAGTAACTCCACCTCTATAATTACAATGACTGGAAGGAAATAGAGAGAAATGTCAGCACTGGGTTTTAAGTATCTCCCTACATGAGAAATACAGAAATGTTTCCATCTAAGATTTCCTAGCTTTGCCTTCTCCAACTATTTGGGCTTAACTGCTAAACTTATATCAAACCAGGGATGTTTTTTTCCTGGAACAGAAAGTAATCATACTTCTACTTCCTCCACAAGGATGCTGTCCTCAAGACCACCACAGTTTTTGGGGCATTTCTCTGATAGCCACTGGTGAGAGCTCAGATTTTTTCCAAAGTCAGCTCTGGGCCATGTTACTCGCTAACCAACTCCAAGACTACCTTAATAGACATGGCTGAAAATGAAGCGTATATTGGATTACCCATGTTCAATTTTGTCCAGCTACACTATCCTCATTACCCATCAGATAATCTGCAGGTAGCTCAAGTGACAATATTAAGGCAGGATGCATAAAAAGGCAAACAGCACAGAAATCAACAAATTTGGATTAAATCCTCCTCTGTTATTAAATTCCAAGGGAAAATTATGATTTGAAAACTTAAGTCCTCCTCCAAGTTAAACCTAAAACTGTGAAAGGTCAAAAAAATTAAAATTCCAAATTTGATTATCATGCTATTTCAAGTTAAAGTTTAAGATATAAACTTAAATTAGTGTCTTCTTATGATACTCTCCCATGCCACCCTGCCTTGGAGCCAACCCACTATGAGATGAAACCTCTGCAAACTGTGAGCCAAATAAACTTTTCCTCCTTTAACTTTGGGTGTTAGGTGTTTTGTCTCGGGAATGAGATAAGTAATAAGATAGATCTTTCTATCTTAGAAACTTATATATAATTTGGGAAGAATAATGTTGGTGAACCTGGATGAGCCCATGTCTTCTTTGTCTTGGTATTTTTAGAGAAACTAAAATAGAATTCTATTCAACCAGCTAGTCTCCTTGGTATCTTCCAAAAAAGGAAAATATATTGTAGTGATACATGCACACCCATGTTTATAGAAACACAATCCATAATAGCTAAGTCTTAGAAGCAGCCTCTATGTCCATCAGGAGATGAATGGATAAAGAAAATGCATTTATACATGATGGAGTACTACTCTGCTACAAAGAAGGGCAAACTTGAGTCATTTGTAGGAAAATGAATGGATCTTGAAACCAAAATGCTAAGTGAAATAAATTAGACACACAGCTTAAATATCACATGGTTTCTTTTGTATGAGAAACCCACAACATAAATAAGGAGCAAAATAAAAGATAATAGGAAACAGGAAGAGAGATCATTTGCAAAAGGAAAACAGATCAAGAGATGGCAAGAGAGGGAGGGAGGAGCGGAGAAGGGGATGAAGAAGAGCTAAGATGTGATGAGTCCATGCGCCAACCCTCCATGAAGAATGTGATCATTATGTTCTGCAAACATAGACAGATAAGGAAGTTTAAAATTTAGAACTCTACGACTGTGGCAGGCTTACCCACCAGATCTTATCTTAACTGGTCTTTCTTATGGATTTAATTAAGAATTCTTAATTTCCATCTTCCATAATTTGGAGTTGAGCATGGATTCTTTCTGGTGTTGCAGCACTAGGCACTTATGTAAGTGGGTGTGTTCAGAACATGTTTGTACCATGGCTTTTTTCTTTTTTAATTCCAAATGAGCTACCTGTCTATGGCCAGACCACCCTGAACATGCTCGATCTCATCCAAATGAGCCAACGGGGGAAGGGTCCTCTGCTTTAGTCTACTGATTCAACTTGAGGCCCTACGTGGGAGATGCCTCTTGAGATGTGAAAGCCATCTCCATCTAAGTACAGTCCCCCCACTTTTCTGCATGTAGAAGGGAATTTGGGGCAGCCCATTAAGGCCCTACCTCCTTAGGCCTTGTACTAACAGCTTAAATCTTGAAACCTCTGACTATTAAGAGATCCTTGCAGAAATCAGAAAGGAACCTTGCACTTTCAAAACAGCAAGTATTGTTCTGCTCACTTAGAAGCTTTCTCTAAAAAAAAAACTAACAAAACAGCAATAAGACAAAATCAAAACAACACAAAACCAACAAAAATGATACATGACCTCTAAACAAAATGATAGGAATTAACAATAGTTGCTACATTACATACCGTTATCTTCAACGAGGTTGCTCAGTCCACCAGACTTAAGAACATAATATTCATCAAACAATCAAAGACAGTAACAAGTAGTACGGTGAAGCTCTGCATCACTCACTCAGAAGTTTTGAAGAGATCACTTTTCCTGTGTGGCATGTTTGTCTCCACCCTCATATAGCTGCTCTCTGAAATCCTCTCTTGTGGAGGACAGTGGCCCATGTATGTCTTTGCTTGACCGTGCATGGAGATCACACCTTTCTGCTGTAACTGAGCTCCTGCCACCAGTGTACCTAGCCACAGAGGGTTCCATGCTCTGCTGTCTCCCCATGCGGCTCTGTCTAGCCTTGGCCCAGTCCATTTACCAAGCACTCATGTGGGCCCCTTGCACACACGCTCAGCCAAGTACTTTCATAATAGCTGCTTACTCCTGGTCAGTTGCCAAGGTCAGACAACCGTGCAACTGGTTTAAAGCCACATGCTCAGTCCATAGCAGTTAAAAGCAAATGGCAAAACTATAAAACGCCTCTGGCCTAGTACAAGCCTCTGCAAGCTGCCAAGGTCACAGTAGCATGCCTAATTCAAAAGTCCTTTTGGATCATATTTTGTTCCCCTAATTTAAAGTCTTTTATTTTTAGTTCTCATTGTTCTGATTAGCATACCAAATGCTGGAGTCTCTAAGAGGTCTTCAGTAAATAACACACCTCTTGCTTGCCTCAGGTTCTGACCAAATTCAGCAACAAAACTGGGCAGCCAAAATCGCTGTGTTTTTTTATTGTTATTGATGGGGGCCAAGATGGAGACTGTCATTCACCCTGACGGCCTACAGCGCTCCTACCACTGCGACCCAGAATCAGAGAGGCTATAGCCGTCTAGACACAGCCGGGCTGGTTTCGCCTGCTTCCAAGCATAACCAGATTTTTCTTCCCTGATGTACCAGTCATGTAATTCATTCCCTCTCTCCAGAAGCAGAGAGAGTAAAGAGGAAGTCAAAGAGGAGAACCTGTTTAGGGAAATTCCATTCTCATGAAAATCAGATCCAAGAAAAATACTCGTAAGGATGCAATGTTGGAAAACTGCAGGTTACTGATACGACTTTCTTAGCCAGGATGTTTCCACAAGCAAGAGTCATGGCTCTTCAGTACTCAGCACACACTTGACATTTCTATATCCGTGTACGCCTCACCTTGAAAAAGATTTATGGTGACATTAACGTTTGGAAAATAATACTTAAAGATGACTGGAATTGAAGGAAAATGAGAATATGAAAATAAGACCGCCCTATGGAATATATCAGTATATAAAAATATGACCCCCAAGATAGAATTATTTTGAACTTCGCCACTTGGATCAGAGAGGAAACAAATACCAAAACCCTTGTTATTCAGTGAGATCAACTGGCATCATGTAGAAGCTGGGAGGCACAAGCTCATCATTTGCCAAAAAAGGAGAATGGCTGGAAATATATAGAAGTCAGCACACAGCACTGTCTCAGTTTGTATATGTGAGCGTAGTACACAAAACAAGAATGAGCAGTAGGCAAGGGAAAGAAGTAAACAAAAGCCAAAGTGAAAGAGCAACACAAGAGAGACAGAGATGAAAAAACGAGAGATGAGAGTAAACAGGAGTCATATTAACATGATAGAGACTTTGGACTTGAGCTAATGAACATGCAGAGCCGTTAAAAGTTGGTTTGCTGTTATTGTGTTTACAAAAGATTTTCCTCTTCTATAACATACGAAAGCTGGATTTGGAATTCTGTGTGTGCAACCATGACTCTCCAAATCTGGATATTTCTGAGAGTAAAAGAGAACGCTGCTAAAAGTGTTACACAACAGGCAGCAAGTTAGACTGTCCTTAGCAGACGGGGACCTAATCATCTGTACAAACCCTATGATCTTCTGTCCCTTTCCTGATGACCAGTGCTATCACTACGCCCTGCTGTCCAGGAGGCCCTGTTCTCCTACTTGGCACAGTGCAATAGTGACAGCCAATCTAAAGAGTAACTCCATTTCCTTTCACTTAATAATTCCTCAGATGCATATTATAAGCCCATAAAATTCAATAGCCCATAAAAATAGACAGCTTGATTTTATAAAAACTCTCTTTTTAGCACAACTACTCAATATTATCCTCCCTTACCTCCATTTTACTAAAATGTAAGAGTGGTTCTTAAAACAAATTTAATGCATGGATTTGTCTTAAGAATTTTTGGAAATGCAAAAACCTCTCGGAATAACAAAGCATAACAAATGGAAATTACTTCTCCATGACTGCTATTTGTAGATTGAAGTTATTTTGTCTTGATTCATCCTAAGAGACTTTCCCTCAGTGTATTTTTGGTTCATTTAAACAAGATGCTTGTACCAGTCTTCCTTATATTCCACCAGGACCTGGCATGAGTGGGATTTTTAATACAATTTAAAATTGTCAATTTCAAATAAATTACTAAAAGTGAAATGTCAAACTCTGATTTTTCTTATATATGAATAATAAACACATTTTAGGACTTTCTATTAATGGTTTTTCAATTCACTATGAACAATTTCTCCTAATATAATGTTCAGTGACACAATAGCAACCAAAAAGGAAAGACATACTGCATAAGGTATGTTTGAACAATGTATGTAAAATAAAAAGAACATATATAATCTAAATAGTATATTCATATAAATAAAAAAAACAGTACTTCTCAAAGTTTCATGTGGTGTAGATCAACTTGCAGCCTTGTTAAAATGCAGAATGTGGCTTGCTAGGGGTTGGACCTGAGGGTCTGCATGTCTAAAATGCTCACTGATTGCACCATTGTTGCCAGCAGCCATGCTCTGAACGTCAAGCCCACAGAACTCTAGCTCTTCAACAGGGCTTCACTTCAGCATGCTTTGTAGAATTTTACAAACACTGACACGTGGGTCGTACTGCCAGAAATTCCGGCAGTTTAATTGGTTTGGGCTGTATATCAGGAATTTTAATACTTCTTGGGTGATAATATGCATCCAATTTAGAGAACCACTACTACAGAAGTTGATATTTGAAAAATTCTGATCCTAATTCTCTCCTTTTAATTGTAGGTGGTTCTTACAATTTTTATGTTCTTTACAACAGAAGGGTGTTAGCCTTTGTAGTATGGACCTTAAGATGCACCTGCTTTTGCAACAACGATTGCGTTGAGTTCTCCAATGACTGTCAGTCATAGCTCCACCTCCTAAATGTCTTTGGAGTAAAATATCAGTGACCAGCAGTGTGTTCACTGGAAGTTGAACTCAATACTACCTGTGAAAGGCATGATTTATATCACAAATGGGAAGCATCCTTGTATATCCTCCACCTGATACTCAGCTTTTACTTATCTTAGAATCTGTAAATAGTACTTCTTTTCTTGTTGTGCCTCTAATTTTGAGCAGGCTACTTAATCTTTCTGGGGCTCCTGTATGAAACAAAAGGACACATCAGATGTCCCCACATTCTCTTTGGACTCTACAGTTCCAGATTTTTCTCCTTCCCTTCCTCCTCCCCTTCCTTGCTTGTTATTATCATTGACAGTGTCATCAAAATGATCACCTTAGATACTCTTTCAAGTAGCTCATTGGTTGTCAAACTACAGGATATAGCAAAATAATCAGTAACGATTACTGAAGCATACACTCTGTATCACATACCAAGTTTCTGGTGTAGTAGCTCTGGCATACATAATTTATTGTTTCTGGTGATGCAAATGACAATGATGTCTATACTTGGAAAACCATACTTACTTAGTGATATGACCAAAATTTGAAGCCTTTGCCTTGTGGTAAAGAGTAATTAGCATGATATGGAGGAGGAAATGGGTACCTAACTCCAGAAACAATAGGTGTTTGCTCAGGAAGCACATTGGTTAGGAGCATTAATGAACTTTACATGGAGATATTTATAGAACTCTACCTGATACACCACACAGATCAGTCAGTTTGGAAGAAAGAGTACTTGCTTCTTGTTACATGCATGCAGCTTGGTGCAACTGCAAGAAGAGACGGTGGGGTTGCTGCCTTCCTTCCAACAAAAATAGGCTGCGAGGAAGCAACACTTTCATCATATTGATGAACTGCTCATTGCAAAGCAGGCTGGAGCTGAGCAAAGCATAAGCAAAATATGTATATACAAAGTTAATTCGATAGCACTAGATGTTAACTTAAAAAACACCTGCTCACACTATACAGTCATGAATTACCTTCAGAAAATAAGAATGACATCCAAGATCTGGCACTTTCTTACAGTGTATATTGTTCAGGCCATATATTCAAAGTTACCTGCCCCTAAAATTGTCCTAGTAAGAACATCACAATGAAATTTCTCATTTCTAAATTTTACCTTTTTGATGTAGATGGCAAAGCTAAAGCAAACTATATTTAGGTATTGGCAAATCTATAGCACACGGCATTGAGAGGAAATTTTAAGTACCAATAAGTCACCATTCCTGTGAAATTTTTCTTCTGAGTTTTCCTGAAGAATACAATACACTTGTAAACACATATACACACAAACATAACATATTTACACAGATATGGGCATGAGATGGAAATCTATATGCCTTCATGTTCATGCATGTATGTCTCATCCTTCTAAGAAGCATTTTAAGTTTGAGAGTGAAATAACAAATGTTTTGTTTCTGTTTCCCTTAGCAGAATGTGTCTTTGCATATTTTAAGGCATTCCCAGGAGCACGCAGGGAGTGTCAGTCATGCCAGGCAGTGCTGAGTCAGCATCAGTCTGGCAAGTATTGCTTTATTTGTGCAAGAACCTTTTCTACTCCATGCAAGGTATTTGCCCAGACTATTTTAAGATCAGGGTTAGTAATATTTCTAATTAGGACATTCTAATCAACACTGGGGTTTTTTTCATAGATGAGGATTTTAAAAATACCATGAAATCCTCAAAATAGTTTAGATGAAAGAAAAAATAAAGTAGTGAGGAAATGGTTTAAGTCTTTTTATTACTATTTTTTAAAGGCAGATATTAAAATGTTTGCCCTGAAGCTTTATCAAATGTGTTAGAGATTCTTTGTACCTCTGCTCAGTAGTTATAAATTTGAGTGCTCCATGCTGCTTCCACCATGGGCATTTTTTCAGCAACTTTATATGAAGAAAAGGGATTTTTTTTGAGTTTTGTTGTCATGGCAACCTTATATTCAGGTTGAAAAGCTTTATTGAATGTTTTGGGTATTTCTCCATCGCAGCCTTCATTTAACAGATTTTGATGTTCAAATGTTTAAATATACTACTTCATCTCTGTTAGTGTTGTTTGGTGCAAAACACACACAGTGTTTAGGTACCCACAGGAAAGAAATTGTTAAATATGGCTTCTCTTTCTTCTCCTCTATTTCTCCTGGTATGTAAGATTCTTCTTTTGTGAAAAGCAAAAGAAAATACACAGATGCCATCTCAGATATAGGGAAAATAAACAGCCTCTTATCTCAAAACAATCCCACAGTGTATTTACGAAAAGGGCATAATTTTTCTGCATTATTTTCTTTATTCAAAAGCATAGAGGTGCTACCAGGGCGGGGAGAAATGGTGATCAGAGAAGACCAAAGTGAGATGAGAAAAGTGAAAGGTATCAAAAAGGTACTCCTAACAGTTTATCTTTTTTATGAATACTCCTTCCTGTTGTCCAGAATTTCTGAAAATATTTTTCTAGGGAATGTGTGTGTCCTATGATAGGTAAATTCGTTTTAAGGTTAAAAAGCTTGGTTGTTAAGTACACCAAAATGTCATTGGATTAAATAAAGAGTTTAATATGTTTCTATACATTGTAATATCTTTGAAGATCAAATAGCAGTGTCCAAATAGTTTTTCCCAGGAACCCCAGGGGTTCACCTACAAAGCACACTTTGGGAAACACTACTTCTGAACATATCTCTAGAGCTGGAGTGCTTGTCTAGCACGCACAAGACCCTGGGTTTCACGGGCACATACACACACACACACACACACACACACACACACACACAATCTCCAACGCATCTCTAATACGTTTTTGTTGTTCCCAGTCCCAGTGTTGCCAGGATCAGAGAAAGTTTCTCATGTAGACAGCAAAGTGATACTTCAATCACATCTTGTACTCCTTCCTATGTTTGAAGAGAAAGGTCTCTCAAAACAAGATGAGAGCTCAAGTGAGGGAAATGACAGGCCCTTGGTAATGGGCCATCCACACATGCATCCTTAGAAAACTGACAGCAACCACTTCAAAAGGCCACCAGGAGGGAAATTTGGGGTGGGCAGAAGAGGTGTGGACAAACCTCCGCTGAAATCCTGCCCTGCAGGAGGGTATGTAGAAGCCGACTTACTACAGGCAGGAGGCACGGGAGAGGGAAGTGGGAAACCCTCCCTCATGCGAATGCTGCTGTTTTCCCCACTCACACATTTCAAACTATAATGTAATTCTTTTATTATCCAGGAGTAACTACAGTAATGGGAGTCTAGAGAATAATTTTCAATCAAGTGTAATTTTCTTTGAAAATTTGAACAAAAAATGAATTCATACTCATACCTTTTGGACTATAACACACAGAGACTTAATATTACAGTTTAGTGCAAAATAATTCAAAATCATTACCTGCATCATTTTAATATACAGAGTCTTAAACTTATTTTGCTTTAAAACCACTATGTAAGTATAAGTTTATTATGATGATAATGAATATTATTTAACACTTAACATCACAACCAACTCTACAATAGATTATCTCTGCCCAGCAGGATTATTTTATAAATACAGCCCCCAAAAAGCCATAAATAGGAGTGACTCACAGCAGAGAAAACAGCCAGTATTTTTATTTAGACCAAATTTGTAAGCAGTAGGGAATCTTTCTCATTTTCTCTTTCAGGGCCCAGACAGCATCCTCCTTGCCGTAGTATGATGTACCTCAAGTATTCCTTATTCAGTGGGAAAGCTGCTGCAGGAAGAGTCAGAAAAGACGCTATCAGGCTGACCATGAACACTGCATACTACCGCATGTTTGCTTTGTTCAGAGAAAAGGCCTCACCCACGGCAGGACCTATTCCATAACTGTACTATTAATTGCCAGGGGCTTCAAAGTCTAAAATCTGTCTCAGTCAGTTCTTATTCTCTTGCTTTCCAGGCTCAGTTGCCCCAAAGCTCATAAACTGAATAGGCAGAGTACGTGTACTTGCATATTGTGCATGTACTTCCGTCTCTTAGTCTGACTGATTTCTCTATAGGTAAGTTAGAAAGAGAAGTGCAATGGTTCCTGGTGGTGACCAAGCCAGATCGTCCTCACCAAACAATGGATTATTCCCCACGTACTGTATTAGATGCTAATGGGCCACGGCTGTCCCCCTTTCTGGAGAATTTCCCTTAGCCCAGACCATAGGAGGGATGTGGAAATTTGGCCCTATCTATGTTTGCCACCATGGCAGATATGAGATGAACAAGAAGCCTGAGCAAGACAGAGAAGAGGTAGAGCCCCAGGCCGGAGCATCCTGACTGGCTCACAACAGCATGGCAATCTGGAAGCGAAGCAACTAAGACCAACAGTTGTGCTTGCTTGGTTATATGACTGGTCTGTGTGTGTGAAGCAAGGTGGAGTGATTGGGTAGACAGCAACAGCAGGTCTCTTTTAGCACAGAATGGCCACTAGAGTCAGTGCCATGAGCCATCCACTATAGGTTCGGGGCTCTGGGTACCATCCTGCCTCATCCATTGCCTTAATAGGCTGGTGTTCACTGTCCATTTGGCTTTAGCTTAAAATGTAATTCCAGAGGGTAAATTTATTACCAGGCAATCATGTGTAGCGATAACCATCCTAGTTTTCCTGGCCTGTCCTCATCTTACCCCTGAATGTTTTGTACCAGGGAAAACCTTTTCATCTCCAGCAACTGAAATATTGATCTTTCTCACCTTCCTCCCTGTGACTAACTGATAGAAGGAGAGCCCATGGGAGTAGAACTCATACTCCTGAGTTCAGCGGAGATGATACTATTGCTGAGCCCCTTCCCTTGCCCTATCCTGCTCACCTTATCCTCTTTTTCCTTAGGACACTCTTTTCATGGACTATGTTCCAAAACCCTTGTCTTAGGCTCGGGAACGCTGTCTGACCTATGATCAAAAGTTGTCCAGTGCTAGGAAATTACCTCCTGGAGGAGAGCAGAAACGTGGAACGCATGTGCATTTTAAAGTAAAACCCACCCAAGTTACACAGCCTCAAAAGATACACAACTGCAGGCAAGCTGATAAAACTGTTTCATCTGCCAAATGATGAATATAATATCTCCCCTCCAGGTTTTTTAAAAATAAGTAAATTTTGAGTATATAGTCAGTGCTTTGTGGATGGTACCTTTTGTCAAAATCTTCAGAATTTATCAAAAGTTGTTCAGTTGAATGAATGCTTAATAAATATTAACCACATTAACTTACAAACCCTAGACAGACATTCTACTGTTATAATCTAAGAATCATTTACTGAAAAAATTCATTAGAAATCTGATTTTGTATATATATTTGAATCTAAAAATCTCACCAAACTATTGGAAAAATTCCAATCTAATCCGCAGTCCTTTAACTGTGAAATTTTATTTTATGTACAGGTCAGGCTTAGACTTTTAAAATATATCACGGTTTTTGCTGGGGGTATAGCTCAGCAGCAGGGCACGTGCTTGGCAAATGTAAGGTCCTGAGTTCAGCTCTCTGCACCACCTCCCCCCCAAAAAATATATATCTGTACATCATGCTTTTTATAGTAATTATACATTTTGGGGGATGATGAACAGGTCAGTTTTAGAGGTAAATAATATAATGATAATTATTATTAAATTAGCACAGTAGCTTTTGTGTTACATGGAAGTACATGAGTTCTACCCTCCTAACAAATTTTTAAAGGCATGATACAGCATCATTAACTATAAGCACAATACTGTATAGCAAACTTCTAGGACTGGCCGTTCTGGGGAACAGATTTTATACTTATTGAACAGCAAACCCACATCTCCCCTCCTCAGAACCCTTGGCAATTGCCACTCCACTGTCTGTTTCTATATGCTTGGCTACTTTAGGCACTTCACATAATCTGAATCATGGAGTGTTTGTCCTCCTTTGGTTTAACAATTTTTCTTATCAGGTTTGTCCATGTTTTTACAGATGATAGAAAATCCTTCTTTTTTGAGACTGAGTAATATTTCATTTTATGTATAATACATTTTAGTTATGTATGCATCTGTCAATGAACATCTAGATTGCATCTGTAGTTAGATTGTATCCATCAATGAACATTTAGGTTGTTCATTGAATAATGCTTCAATAAACATAGTAGGGCTACTATCTCTTTGAAATCTTGATTTCAGTTTTTTTTCACATACAAAAGCAGGAGTGTATGGTACTTTTGGCTTCAAATTTTTGAAAAATCTATTGGATTCTACTATGGAATCTTTCTATACATATCTAAAGCAAGAGCTATAGCTAAAAAAGAAGTTATAAAATAAGGTTGATTTTCTCAAAAGTAATCAATGAAGAATTTACTTACTGATCCCTTTCTGTGGTTCTAAGTCATATAAAGTAATTATTATATCAATATTACCAAAAAGAAAATTAGCATTGAACCTAATTAAAGCTACAGAGGAGAAAAAGAATGGGTAGAACAGAGATCACTGAGGAGGAAAATCAAAATACAACCACAAGACTTTCTAGAAATTTCTCTTTAATTAAAGATAATTATAATTAACCATATAATAGTTAATTTAATTTTCATATGATCATTTCACATGTAGGAATCGACCCTGCCTTGTCACTTCTGACTTCTTGGAGTCTAATAATCACAATACACCCTGAGAATTACTTCAGAATTGCTCATGAATGTATCTGCCACAAATGACTCTTATTCATTCCTAACACCTGCTAAGACTCCTTATAAACCACCCACTCATTCTTCTCTATAAGTGAAACTGCTGTCCACCCATTAAAATCCTTATTGAGGACAGAGTGAATATTTGGCATTCTTGTTTTATAGCACACAATATGATTAATTGAAATATTAATTTTATCTAAAAAACCATGAATTTAAATACTTACCCTTCTAAGCCAGAAGAAAAGAATGTCTAACACCTATATGCAGAGCCTAATGATAGTCTTTTTTAAAAAAACTTAATTTATGAATTCATAAATGGCTAGTGAGCACCATACTTTAATTGTGATTATGAAAAGGCTCTGGCATTGAGCTAGCTCTGACAGCCTGTGACATGACGTGGGCTTAAGAGAATAAGTATTTATACAGGCAGTGTCAATCAGCCAGAACAAGCCATTTCAACTGCCTTCCTGAGCAGGGCCAGCATCCGAAAGTACGGCAATTAGAATGAGGAGATGAGAAGCACTGGGGATTTTATGATAGAAGTCAGTGGCCAGGGGAGCCTAGAAGGACGGCACAAAATGTCACCTTCATGAAGAAGGTTATTCTAATACTCATAAGATAAATTCAAGTCCTTTTAAAGGGGGTCACATAATTTGTTAAAATGACAAAGAAAGAGCTAATTTAATAAAATTAATGGCCTTACCTAGTTCCCAAGGAATTTAGGGTTCTGAGTCTATGTTTTGTTATCATATATGATAAAAAATCTCTTCACTTAGAGTCTGACTGCATAACATTTTACAGTGGCCACTGTTTGATCCTGTCACATAATAACCACTAGACACTGAGTGTAGAAAGTCATAATCCATTAACATGTTCAGCAAAGTTAGGTAGTCTCAGTGCTGTTCTCTTTTCTTTTTTCCAGTTTTAAGTGAAGAAAAACAGGGTCATAGTTTACAATTAATCAGAAGGTATAAATTCACATCTTCATTCAATTTATTACACCCAAAATCTTGAAGGAGACTTTCAACCTGCTTTTTTTTTACTGTTAAATGTGATGATCATATTGAGTCACTGTGAAAATCATTATGTGAACTGTAAACATCACAATCATTATTATTAAAAAGTGTCATCTATTGCACATAATGTAAAATGTAGCAGCTACAAACAACAATGTGTATGACCTCACACTTCTTGGAGGTTGAGAATCTGAGAGTGGCCTAAGTGCATTGTCCTGGTCCGTGTCTGTCACAGAGGCCACCATCAAAGTATTAGCTGGGACTACAGTCACCTCAAGGGTCAGCTTGGACAACACATGCTTCTGAGCACACCTCTGCAGAGTTCTCAGGCTATAGAAGATCTGCTTCACATCTCACTCCTTTAACTACTGCTGGGCCTCAGGTCATTTGTTTTTGAGTTCACTCACTTGAGTCCATTCAGGATTGCCTCAGGAAAAGGAAATTTGCTTCTCTCAATATCAAGAGACAGCAAGTATGAGCACCCAAAGGAAAACCACTATCTTTTTACCACCTAATGTCAGAAGCAACATTCCATCACTCTGTCTCTATTCTATTTGTGTGTACAAATCATTAAATTCAACCTACACTTGAAAGTAGATTACACAGGGCATCACACCAGGCAGAAGAGAGCTCACTGGGGACCATCGTAGAGGTTGCTTAACACAAAATCCTTTAGTACCCAAAGATATTTGACAGATCTTACTACTCAATTCAGTTAAGAAGATGAAGCAAAAAACAAACATGATTACTTAGGGTTTTTTCCATGATTTTTATTGTTTGGATTATACAATTAATTCACTCCGATATTGTGATAGTTAACTAACTGTGTCAACTTGAGTACAGAACACCCAACTAAATTGAATCAGCCTGATTTAGGGTGTAGCTGAGGGATTTACTGAAGATGAAGACCCACCCTGGGTGTGAGTGACAGCAACTAATAGGTTTAACAGCCTGTCTCAAAAACAGAAACAAACAAACAAAAATCCTTGAGGGGGAAAGGACACACTATGTAAAACAATCTAAATAATAGCTGACTTCTTGTGTTAAACTATTGAAACCAAGAGATAATGAAACATCAGCTTTGGGAGCATAAATAAAAATGCTGGTGAAATACAACTTTGTACTGTCAAAATAACCTTTCAAAGAGTAGCCAAATAAAGAATTTTTTCAAAGAAATAAAAGTAATACAACTTTAGTGGGTCTGCTATACCCAAAAAGTGATTAAAGGGAAGGGAAATCAGATGAACTGCAGAGCTGCAGAGAGAAATAGTCACCTCACATGCCTATGCTTTCATTGGTTCACAATTTTAATATATGTTTTGATATAATATTGTCAAATGCAAGCCAATATATAGAACAGCATATTAAGTAAACATTCTATAATTATCTTTATACTTTGCTGTCAAAATAGTTTTGCAAATCTCATTTTGTGGTTTCCCCAGAAGTCATAGTATGTCTTACATGTCCACTTGATTATCTACAGAATTTCTTCCCTGCATGCCTCCTCTACTCCTTCCTGCTGCCTTCAGTTATTACCTCCATGGCTGTCACCCTCAAAGAATTCCGTATCACTCTTGAAACTGTCAGGAAAGGCCAGACAGTGCATAGGGAGATTCACACTATTAAACTGTGAAAGAGATACTGTAGGCACCAGAGGCACATCACTGACCCAAGAAAAGTAGAAATTTCATAGGAACAAAATTCTACTTTTTAATATGGAAATGTTAGACAGCTTTGTCCCAGGTTTTTCTTTGTAGTGGTTTCAAAAATGATGTAAAATTATTGAACTTATGTTTTACTGCTAGCCTAACTTTGTTTTCCTTTTCAGTATTCATCTGAATACTTAATAATGCATTTGATATCCAAACTTCTCAGCCTGCCCCTTATAATTTCCTTATTTTAAGAGCAAAAAATTCCCTGGTAGTACAATAAAATTATTCCTCAGAAATTTGTATAAAATTCCTACATTTTACATGAATAAATTCTGTAGCAGTATATGATTTCAGTATTATAAAATTTCAGCTGAAAACCATAATTTATTGAAAGTTATTTTCTTCTTTTTAAAATCTCTATATATCCAGAGTATTGTTAAGACAAATTTTTTTAATGGACTTAAGACCATTAGTCTGAGCACATAAATTTACTGTATTTACTAAAGTCATCAAACTATAACTATATTTATGACAAACTCTTTGTTGGAAATTTATAAGAAAAACCAAAGAGTGGCCAGCAATGTGGCTGATTGGGTATTTTCTACCATCATTTCTCCATAGTGCACCAATTTTGACAAATATTAATGAATGGAGAAACTGTTGTGGGACTCCAGAAATCCAGCAAAATGTTGCAGTACACTATTGCAGCAAAATATCTATCAATAAAAACATTAAAGCTGGTAGAAGTAACAGTAAGTGTTGGCACAGTTCAGCGCCAAGTAAGCCATCTCACAGAGAAAGTAATAATGCATTAAACATCACCCAGATCCTCAGCTGTACAGGATGCGACACAGGAGGTTCACTTCTGTCTCTTTCCTCCAGAAAAGTGAGAGGATCAGTGTCTTAGTTACTACAATAGATTGACAACTGGTGGTCAATTTGTAACACTCAGCTAAACTGAGTAAGCATGGTGCTGAGTGTGGGCAGCCCACCTGAGGACTGTTACCAACAGCATAAGAGGCAGAACCGGAGAAGAAGAAGTTAGGCTGTTGGGAGCAGAGGAAGGCTGTTGGGAGCTGATAAAAGTTGTTGGGAGCCTGTTAGAAGAAGAGAGAAGCTGTTAGGAGCTGTTGGTTTCCTTGGAGAAGCTTGTCATGCTGGCTTTCCTAATGAACTTGGCTGTTTTCATCCTCTAAGGAGCTCGGGACCTTGTCGTCACTGAGAATGTCTTTGGGGGAGCTCTGGTCCTCACTCTGAACATCGCTTCCTGGCTCCGGAGGGGAAGAAAGTGCGCAGCTCAGTCTCTTGAAGAAGCTTGTCACATAAGATTTCCTGATGGGAACTCAGCTTTCCTGACCATCAGAGGAGCTCGGGACTTCACTGTTGCTGAGGATGGGTGTGGCACCTTTTGGGGGAGCTCTGGTTCTTCTTTTGCATGTTACTTCCTGGCTCCAGTGCAGATCCCTCAGGCCTGCTAACACAGATCCTTCATGCAGCTAGCACGGACTTACTAGATCCCACCACTGACCTTTGCACCTTCCCAGAGCAAATCCATGCAACAGGACTGCATGAGAGATTGTCATGGGCTCTGGACCTCGAGTTGGATTTGTGGGAGGCATTGTTATGAAGACCTCTAGGTCTTCAGCAGGACTCATGCAGGACATTATGGTGGGATCCAGGCCCTCAGCTGGATTCTTGAGTCTGTAGTGTGTGGACAGATTTCTTCCATTTTCTTGTATATCATTCTCTGGGTGACTTTATAAATAATCCTATGAAATATGTGTCCTGATTACATATTGTTCCCCCTTGCACAATATCCCCCAAAACCAGCAGCAAAAGTTACTTTTTTCATTGTTGAGACAAAATACCCAAAACCCAAAATTAAAGAAAGAAAAGATTATTTGGCTTCCAGTGTGTAGAGGTTTCAGTCCACAGTCGACTGGCTCTAAGGCAGGGTGACATGGCAGAGGGGTATCCCCGAGGAGAAGCAGTCCTTGGCAGGCAGGAGGCAGAAAGGCAGCAAAGCAGCAAGCAGCAAACAACAGACCACAAGCCTGTTTCTGTTCCTTATATTACATCCAAGCTATCTGCCTTAGGGCAGGTAGCATGCACACCCTTAATGATAGTACTGCACCATGAATCAATCCCAGCATCATATCCTCAGTCCCAGCATCACACACACACCCTAGATCCAGCTGCTTCTGGAAAGCCCCACCTACAATCACATGAGGCTTTGTGGAAGGATATCTATATACAAGCAATAGCAATCAGCAAGGAAAGCAGAGAAGAAAAAAAGACACTTACAACTAAGGTTGGAAAGTCAACAATGGCTGCACATCCTATTAACCACTTCTTGGCACTTTAGGATTCCTCGCTTGTAGCCTCCTTCCACATGGTGCATAGGCGCTCACAGCGCTCTGCGTTCTTTATCCTCCAAATTCATTCTTCTGCAACCAATCCTCACATCTGCCTCTAGACAGTAAGTGCAAGCATATGCAAATGGTTTGTGAGTACGTGCCAGCATGTGTCTGTGAGTACATGCCGGCACACAGCTTAACTCTTAGTGATTGGGTGAAGGCACATCAACTGGGGTATTTTGGGGCACTGCCCTAAAGCCTTATTTAAAAAATGAGCAAATGACCTGCACACACTTTTCTGATGAACACATGAAATAGGCCATTGACAGCTGTGGTGGACTGACCGCTGGTGGTCAACTGGGAACACTCAGCTGAACTGAATCAGTATGGTGCTGGGTGTGGAGGGCCAACCTGAGGATTGTTGCCAACAGCATAAAAGGAGAACTGGGGAGGAAGAGGTATGGTGCTGTTGGTTCTCCTGGAGGAGCTTGTCATGCTAGCTTTCCTGATATGAACTTGGCTGTTCTCATTGTTGAAGGAGCTCAGAACCTTGTTCTTGCTGAGGATGGCTATCATTCACTTTGGGGGAGCTCTGGTCCTCACTTTGAGCATCACTTCCTGGCTCCAGAGGGGAAGATAGTGCACAGTTTGACGTCCTGGAGAAGTTTGTGAGGCTGGCTTTCCTGACATGAACTCGGCTGTTATCATCATCAGAGGAGCTCAGGACCTCATTATCACTGAGGATGATGGTGGTACTTTTTGGGGGAGCTCTGGTCCTTACTATGAGCATCCACTTCCTGGATGCCTCCTGGATCTCCAGTGTAGATCCCTCAGCCTGCTAGCACAGATCCTTCATCCACTGGCACAGACTTTCTAGCTTCCACCACTGACCTTGGGGCTTTCCCAGCATGGATCCATGAAACAGGCCTGCAAGGGACATTGCTGTGGGCTCCAGGCCTCCAGTTGGGCCCATGGGGAGCATTGTCATGGGCTCTAGGACTTCAGCTAGACTCATGCAGGACATTGCTGTGGCATCCAGGCCCTCAGGTGGATTCTTTGGGCTTTAGTGTGTGGATAGATTTCTTGCACTCTTTTGTACTTTACTCTTTGGGTGACTATTATAAAATAAACCTATAAGTTATGTGTCCTGTATTAAATTATTTCCCTTCCAACCCCTGAATACAAGGTCTAAGAGAAAAACATTTAACATCATTAATGTTCAGGAAAATTTAAAAATCCACTATTACCTCACACCTGTTATGAAGGCTATTATTATAAAAAGGTCTGATGATAACTGCCATTAACAATAAATGTGGAGAAATAGAAAATGTGGTACACTGTTGGTGGAGCTGAAAATGTGTATACTCATTACACAAAGTGGTGAAATTAAAAACAGCTACTTTATGATCTACCAATCCCTCTTCCAGTTTTATATCCAAAGGAAACAATACCAGCATGTCAAAGAGATATTGCAGTACCATGTACATTGCCACATTGTTTACAATATGCAGGATATAAATATTCCACTATTCAGCACTTAAAAGGGAAATCTTCACATTTGTGACAATATGGGTACATGGAAGAAAGTAAAATAAACAGACAACTCAAACTCATAAAAAAGCGACAAGAATTGTAATTACCAGGAGCTGGAGGATGGGAGAAATGCGGAGATGTTGGCCAAAAGGAACAAACCTTCAATTACAAGATGAATACATTTTGTAGATTTAAGGCACAGGAGACAGCCTGGTGAATATATTTTATAATGATACATCCCATACTTGAAATCTGCTAAAGGAATATATCTTAAGTGTTCACACGAAAAGGTAACCACGTGAGGTGAGATACATTATTTAGCATGATTTTGGTATTAATTCCAGAATGCATAGTTATATCAAATTACATTATGCAGTTAAAATATTATGGAATTTGTGTTTATTAATCAGATCTCAGTGAAGCTGGATAAATAAATAAGTAAATCTACATGCATTAAAAAAGCAAATCAGTTACTATGATAACTAAAGTCCCACTTTACTAAAAAGTTATACACAGAACATATTATCTGTAGCAAATTATGTTATAATCCTCCATCTCTCTGGTTAATGGTTCACTCCCTGAGAAGGCATTAGACCTGTTTGCCATCAGTGCAGCCACATGTCAGAGTTAAAAGTATCCTTTCCAATGTCATTTTCAGGCCTAACTTTGTAACTTTCTTTGAAGAAGAGTGTGGCAGACATGCACGCCTCATCCAAACAGGACATTTGTATGAAGCTGCATAATATTCTGGTGTCTTGTGTTCCGTCTTTGGCCTTGGGAACAGTACGGTCAGTGTAGATCAAATCGGGACTGATCTGTGATCCTGAGCTCAAGAATCAGAAGATGATGCAGTGAAGACAGATGATCAGAGATAAAGAGAGATGAGCCAATCTGCAGACCTATGAATGAAAATGTAAGTATTTACATTTTAAACCCCTGAAAATTTGAGTCTGTACACAACAAAGCTAATAATGTGTGTGTGGAAGCACACACATGTGCACATACTTTCTCATGTATGGTCTATTAATTCTAAGTATAGAGAGTTCCCACTTTCTCTGTGTGAAAAAATAGACTAGACTCATTACTCAGCACATTTCTCTATTTATGTTTTTCTAATTTTCCAAAGTTTTTGTCCCTAATTTCTGTAACATTACATTGTTATAGGAGAGATTTTATACTACTCTCACATTTGTTAAGAGAGATTATTTCTCTTCAGTAATATTGATATGAAAAGCATTCTTCTCTGAACTTCTCTGGAAATCACTGAACCAAAGATATTCTTTTTAACACTAATCAATCTCCCTTGCCTCCATGCACTTGTACACACATAGACACAAAATGCACACACTTAGATAGAGGACATCAGCTTAATTATTTCACCCATGCAATTGTATAATCTATTTATATGGTAGAGCCTAGTCAATTGTTACAATTCTATCAACGTTTTTGGCTTTTGGGCAAGCATCTTTCATGACACTAAGTGCTCAAAGGTACAAATAATTTCAAAAGCTGAAGGAGGATAATTATTAATATTGTAAGTTTATACTTATTCTCCAAAGCAAATGACTCCACATTTACATCACTGAATTTAAAGAAAGTATTTAAAGAATTTGGTTTCTTCCAGTTAGCAACCTGTCTTACTTTAGATTAATTTTTGTGTTCTAAAGGCGATATTCTTATTAAATATCTATACATTGTCCTTTTAGCTGCTGAATGAGCCCAACTATGTAACATTCTAGACCAGTAATTGTGTGCTCAGTGCCTGGCAACTGTTCCTTTCTCCCATAAAGCTGTTTTAAAAGTGAGCATGTGGCCTTAAAACTCAAAAACAGAACACGCGGAAATCTTCGGGATGCCCGGTGAGTCTGGGCTCTGCCTCCCTGACCAGCGTGCAAGGCAGGCAAAGCCTCAGGCACCCTCTGGGGCCTCGGTGGCTACCCGGCACGCACATAGTGTGTCGGCCCATGCTGGGCTGCCACCACTCACCAGTACAGGAGCTACATTAAGCACTGGGGATCTTCAGGCTTTCGCCCTGCCACTCACAATTAGGACAGTGAGACTGCACTACAGGGAGTCTCTGGTTCTTCAAAAGTGACAAAACGAAGGAACACAATGCAACCCCATGCCTCCACACTACACAAAACAAGTCCAGGAGGCATCAACGCAGAAGGGCCTGGAAGTGAGACACCTGACATTTCTGAAATGATAGCAAACTGAAGTAAAGAAATAACTCCGTCAGGCCAAAGAAGATATCAGATCCAAAAAAACGTCTCAGGTGAGAAAATAAATGACAATAATAATGAGAGAAATGTTCAACATATCCAAAGATGACATAGACAAGAAAATAGAAGAGCATAGGCAACTCAATGAAAGCTTCAGGGAACAATATAGAAAAGAACTAGAAGGTATGAAACAGATGCAAACAGATATCCAGGAAATTAAAAATTCCATTGAAAGCTTGCAAAACCACCTGAATGAAGCTGAAGATAGACTTTCAGACTTCGAAGACAGCATAGCCACCAATGAATGTGAAAGGAGGGATCTCCTAAAAACAACAAGGAACCAGGAAATAAAAATTCAACAACTGCAAGATGAAGCAAAGAGAAACAATGTCAGATTAATAGGTTTTAATGAAACAGCAGGTGTCAACACAAATGATATAAAAAGACTATTTGGAGAAATAATAGCAAAAAATTTCCAAGGCATGGTAAAAGAATCAAACATCCAGATAACATTCAAAGAATCACACATCATATCCAAAATAAATCTACACCCAGACATACAGTGATCAAGATCCTGTAAACTCAATAAAAGCTCAGAATATTAAAAGCTGTTAGAGAAAAGAAACAGATCACCTACAAAGGAAAGCCTATGAGAATCATGGCAGACTTCTCAACACAAACCATCAAGGCAAGAAGAGCTTGGAGTGAAGTACTTCAGGTACTGAAAGAAAACAACTTCCAACCCAGATTGATGTACCCTGCAAAACTATCTTTCAAACTTAATGGAGAAATAAAATATTTTCATGATAAAGAACAACTGAAGAAATTCATGAGCACCAAGCCAATCCTACAAAGAGTACAAAAAGATATACTAGAAAAAGATAAAACAGACTGCAACTTCAAGAACAACAACAGAAAGGAACCACCAAGCAGAGCAAGCAATTAAACAGAGGGAAAAAGGAGGATCCAACAGCAGGAAAAGAGCATAACAAAGATAAACCAGTACATAGCCATTATAACCATCAACGTAAATGGTCTCAATGCACCAGCAAAAGAAGCAGACTTGAAGAGTGGATTAGGAAACAAAATCCAACTATATGCTGTATAGAAGAAACACATTTAACTCAAAAGGAAATTCAAACACTGAAAATTAAAGAGTGGAAAACAATACTCCATGCGACAGGAACCCAGAAAAAAGAGGGTGGAGCTATTCCGTTTGCAGACAAAGTGAACTTCAAGCCAAGAACAATCAAAACAGATAAAGAAGGTCACTACATACTTGTGAAGGGGAAGCTTCAAGAGGAAGAGATAACAATCATAAACATCTGGGCACCAAATATAGGAGCACACACCTATATAAGACAAATTCTAACAGACAAGAAAAATGATATAAGTAGCAACACAATCATAACAGGGGACTTTAACACACCACTGTCACAAAGAGATAGATCAACTAGACAAAAAATTGGGAAAGAAGTAACAGAACTTAACCAAACGTGTGAACATATGGACTTAGTAGACCTTTACAGAGTGTTCCACCCAAGAGCAGCAGAATACACATTGTTCTCAGCTGCACATGGGACGTTCTCTAAAATAGACTATATACTGGTACATAGAACATGTTTAAGTAAATACAAAGGAATTGAAATTATCCCATGTATACTATCAGACCATAGTGCAATGAAATTGGAAATTAATGACAAAAGAAAACAGAGAAACTCCAAAAACAGTTGGAAATTAAATAACATCCTCCTCAACAACCAATGGGCCACAGATGAAATCAAAGTAGAGATTAAATACTATTTACAAACAAATGAAAATGGAGATATAACCTATAGGAACCTGTGGGATCAATGAAAACAGTCCTCAGAGGGAAATTTGCAGTGGTGAACTCTCACCTCAGGCAAACAGAACAAGCACAAATAAACAATCTTAGGCTGCACCTCAAGTTCCTAGAAAAAGAACAGCAAGTCAAACCCAGAGCCTGAAGAAGGCAGGAAATTATAAAGCTCAGAGCAGAAATTAACACAATGGAGAATAAAAAACAATACAAAGAATTAATGAATCAAAGAGTTGGTTCTTTGAAAGAATAAATAAAATAGATAAACCCCTAGCCAATCTTATCAACAAAAGGAAAGAAAAACCTGAAATACATGCAGTAAAGAATGAAAGGGGCAAAATCACTACAGATCCTGAAGAAATTCAGATCATCAATACCTACTTTGAAAATCTTTACTCTCATAGGATGGAAAACACAGAGGAAATGGAAAGATTTCAAGATACATATGAATTACCAAAGCTGAAGGAAGAAGATATAAGAATCCTGAATAACTCAATATCAGCCAGTGAAATTGAGAAAGTAATTAAAACTTGCCAGTGAAGGAAATCCTGGGTCCTGATATATTCACAGCTGAATTCTACAAGCAATTTAGGGAAGAGTTAACACCAATTCTTTTCAAACTCTTTAATGAAATTGAAAGGGAAGGAATTGTCCCCAACTCATTCCTGGAGGCAAGTATTATTCTGATGCCAAAACCAGAGAAAGACCCAACCAAGAAAGAGAACTACAAGCCAATCTCCCTAATGAATATAGATGCAAGAATTCTCAATAAAATACTAGCAAACAGAATTCAACAAGTCATCAAGAAGATTGTACACCATGACCAAGTGGGATTCATACCAGGAATGCAGGGATGGTTCAATATATGCAAATCAATCAATGTAATACACTATGTCAATAGAGCCAAGGACAAAAATCACATGATCATCTCCATCGATACAGAAACAGCCTTCAATAAAGCCCAACACTCATTCACGTTGAAAACCTTACAGAAAAAAAGGAATAGATGGCCTTTACCTCAAGCTTACCAAAGCCATCTATGATAAACCAACAGCTCACATTATACTAAATGGTCAAAAATTGAAAGCTTTCACTTTAAAATCAGAAACAAGACAAGGATGTCCACTGTCACCACTCCTATTCAATATAGTTCTCAAAATATTAGCTAGAGCAATTAGACAAGAGAGAGAAATAAAAAAAATAAGGGTAGGAAAAGAAGAAGTGAAAGTGTCATTATTCACAGAAGACATGATACTCTACAAAGACGACCCCAAAAACTCCACCAAAAGGCTCATGGATTTAATAACCAATTTCAGTAGCATACCTGGATTCAAAGTTAACACTCAAAAGTCAATAGCATTCCTGTACACAAGTAACAAACAGACTGAGAGAGAAATTAGGGAAACCACACCTTTCACAATAGCATCTAAAAA